>NC_057809.1:220531722-220831722 GCF_018294505.1 Triticum aestivum
ACCCGCGCCGCCGCACCTTGCCCACGCCGCCGCCGCCCCTATAGCGCCGCTGCCGCCGCCCTAGCACACCGCCGTCGCCACCGTTCGCCCCGCCTCGCCGGAGGTAGCCCCGCGCCTCTCTTTTTCTTCCCCGCGGTTCGGTTCTTTTAAAAGAAACCGTTCCGGTTTTCTTTTCCGGTTTTTCTCTCTGATTCTTCGTTTCGGTTTCTTTTCCGAAACCCAAGATCGGATTTCCGTTTTCTTTTTCGGTTTCTTTTCCGAAAACCCTAGATCGGTTTTCGTTCTTCTTTCGGACCATTCGTCTCAACGAACGTGATCACCGGATTCTTCTAGGTTAACAACGTCCATTCGTTTAACCGTTCTTCGTTTTCTTTTCGTCGGATTTATTCCGCGTTCTCTCTGATCGCGATCTCAGATCCGATCTTCTTTCTAGTTTTTCTTCTCACCCGTTTATCGGAATCATGTGATTCAAGCGCCTAGAGTTTCGTTTCGAAACCGCCGTTCCGTCTAACCAACTTAAACAAGTTTTTGCCCCGCTAAAATTTGACCTAGTTTCAACTTGCTAGAACCGAGTTGTTTTCTTCCGTCGTTTGTTTTCCGTTCGGTTCGTTCTTTCTTTGCAACCGGAGTTCTTAAGTTGAACTATCTGGTTCGTTCTCTCGTTCGAGTTTTACTTGTGCATTAGATGAGTACTTATTGTGTGGTTACTATTGTTTGCTTACGATAGATTGACCGGAGTGTGACGAATAGATCTATCAAGATTTTTGAGTGCGAATCATCTTCATCAACATTGCAGGCAAGTAACACTTTGATCATACCTTTTCTACAACCCATGTTTTATTGCATTAGATCAATCCTCTCACATTGCATGATTAGGATCTAATTAAATTGTGGGATGGGAAGTAGATGAGGTAGTACCTATCACCTGTATTATTATGAAACCTTTGGGAGTTACTTCTACGTTTGCTTATTATGCCATGCTATGCTAGTAGACGTGGATTGGGTGAGTGATATCCATGACAGATGTGAGTTGATAATTTTAATGGTTTATCTAAGGTGGCAACTTAAACACACATCTGGGTGGATTGAGGCACCTGATGTCTATCAGGACTTGCCTGTTTTTTTTGGACCGCCACCCAGGCTCAAAGGGATCATAAGATCTTTCATGCTAAATACTTACGTGTGCAGCCACAAGCCATTATGGGCTCTGGCATAGTTGACTAAGTCGTGCGAACTCTTATAGGGGTAGACTAGCAGATGTAGGGGTTGTAGGTGGTACGGTCTACTCCATCGTAAGGTGCTAGCGCTTCTGAAAGACTATGTCTCAGTCATCCATTTCTCAAACACCATGTAGTGCGAGAAACCAAACGGAGGCGATCGAGTCTTGTGGGGAAAAGTGCGCAAACCTCTGCAGAGTGTACAAACTAATCATGATTAGCCGTGTCCCCGGTTATGGACAACTTGAGTATCTAGTACTTGAATATCATGTGAATCTCAACATTTTACTTCTAATTAATGTTGTTGGGTTTTTAATTATTTTTAATTGGGATTGAGAATGCTGTCAACCATTCTCAATGTTTCACAACCACCATGATAGTTAAATAAACTTATTCCTTTGCAGTAGGGAAAAACTGGCTTTACGCAAAACTGTAACCATAGAGCTTTCCACCAGCCAAATATGCATATAGTGGTAGCCATTGTTCATCATTTTCTCTATGCTGTGAATTTGCCAGTACATCCAATGTACTGACCCGTTTCGGGCTGCAACATCTTATGTTGTAGGTTTCTTACGACGAGTAAGTGATACGTTAGTGTTACGATTTCTACACTCAACTTTGCCGTTGCTGTTGATGGGAATCCACAACCTTGTTGCTTCCGCTATATTGGATTGAGGTAATAGTATTTACATTACTTTATACATGTGATTTACCTCTGTTATAAATCCTTCAAGTACTGTGTGTGTAAGCATACCGATCCAGGGATGACACGTAAGCACAGAGACTTGACCCATTCGGGTCGGGTCGCTACAGGCTCCGGCTTGGGCGAGGAGTTGAATGAATCATGTGTCAGCTGTAGGAGTATGCATCCTGCTGGGCCAAAGCTGTCTGAAGTAGTTCTCTTACCCTCTGGGTTTCAATTGTTGCTGGCGAGTCACCTTCCATCAGGAGAGCTGCCAATCGAGCCAACGCCGCAATGAGGTTCTCCATGGGGTTGGGGAAGTGACCCGGGGGTGTTGATATATAACGAGGAGGAGCTGTATTCATGTGCGGCGGCTCCATGGTGCGTGGCTGAACTGGTGCTCCGGGCGTCTCGACCCGGTTTACCTCTGGCGGGTTGCTCCCTCCAGCTGCGTGTATGGAATAGATTCCTCGAATCTAGTGTTAGAGGCAGACGCGACTGAGTTTTCTGACGCCTCCTCCTCATGACTTTGTTTGACGCATTAAGATCCACGGAGAGCCGGAAGATTTCTATTTGAAGCTGCTGAGCACGAGCATCCAAAGCTGCTCGTTCTGCTGCCATCCGGGTTTCCTCCGCAGCCAAATTTTCCTTAGCTTGCACCATCTCCTCACGCACGCGTGCCACTTCCGCGTCATGCTGGGCTCTATCCGCCGGCTCTACCACAGCGGATAACAGAGTCATCAGTTTATCCATGAGGTCCATGAGAACCTGAGCCGGGGGCGCGCGGGGTCTCCTGACCCAGCAGCTGCCGACCCGGTGGCGGCTGCTGTCACTGCCGTGGAGTTCTACCCGGGCTGTGTCCCTGCCATGAAGACTTCTGCCCAATTTGGCGGCTCAAGGGGGTCCAGAATACTGCTGCCATCGGAATAGCCCCTGAGCAAGCCATCTTGCAGTTGGTACAACGAGTCTGTCTCACCTGTTGATGATGCCGTATCAAAGCAGATGGCTATCTCCCCGCCTTCCATTGATCCTTCGGAGTATTCACCGCCATGGATGCAGCCTACGAAGGCATGCTTCATGAAAGATTGAACACGGGTGGACCCGGCGCGCCGAGCCATTTCGATGAGGTCGGTGTGGACATCCGGCTCAGGCTTTGACTCGCCGATCCGGCCAATGAAGACGTGAATTCCGCCGAAGGGGACCCGGTACCTGTACTCGATTGAGCCGGCCTCGGGGCCCCAGCCTTCGTCATCGATGTAGATCTTGCCGCGACGACTCTTGGTCATCCGGCCCATAGCGTATCCCTTGAGCCCTTCGAAGTTGCCCTTCAAGAACTCAAATCCACCGTGCGCTGGCCCCACGGTGGGTGCCAACTGTCGTGGAATTGTCACGGCGGATGTCCTAGAGCAAGGACTTAGTCGTAGGGCCATCGCACTAGGAAGCTTAAAGGGGTTAATCGGGACAAAGGACACGAGAGAGTTTTTATACTAGTTCGGCCCCTTATGATGAAGGTAAAAGCCTACATCTAGTTGGGTTTGGTATTGCTGAGGTTCCGATCACTAAGAGGCTTAACTCGCCGGCTTGGTTATCGACTTGTTGTTTCTTGCCCTAAACCGCCACCGGATTGTCCCCTTATATACACGGGTTGACGCCAGGTGGCCTACAGAGTCCCGGCCGGCTCATAATCGTGTCCGGCTCGGTGACTTCCTCTACATGCCTTTCTTTACAAGTCTTTCCGCTCCTATGGCGGTTTACAATAACGGGATTTTCAGCTGGCTCGAGGCCTTTGGGCTTTCTATATATACTAATAAACTATCATCTTGACTGTATACTGGGCTTCTTATGTAACCCGCCATTAAGGCTGACCCGGCCCCTCCTGGGCGGGTCTCAGCTGATAATAATATCCCCAACAACCGTCGACCTCCTCCAGCCTCCACGGGCTACCGTCGACCTCCTCCAGCCTCCATGGGCTCCTGTTCATCCAGCCTCCACTGTGTGCTACTCCACCGGCTACTGTTCAACCACCCCTCCATCGTCTACTGTTCATCCTGCCCTCCACACCACGGGATCCTGTTCAACCACCCCTCCACGGGCACGCCTCCGCCGTCTATTGTTCATCCAGCCCTCCAGCACACCATGGGGTCCTGTTCATCCAGAGGCAACGCCACCGCTCACTGTTCATCCAACCCCCCCCCCCAACGCTCACTATTCATCCCAGAGACAGCATCGATCGGCTTCAGTTAGTAGCAGTAGCGAAGGAATCGCTCGATCGGATTCAGTTAACAGCCATCGATCGATCGCTCTGGTTCAGTAATGCGTAGCCTGTAGTGCAATCGCTCGGGTTCAGTTAGAGCCCAACGCCTCGCTCGGGTTCAGTTAGAGCCAACGCCTCGCACACACGTGCGTATGTGTACGAGAGAAACGCGCATCGCTCGGCCCCCGACCTCCCACTGTAACTGGAACTCCCCGAAATTTTCCTCGCCCTCGCTTCTACCATGGCTTTTTCTGTCATGGACGGCCCAAAGAATGTCATGCAGCTGCGTCTCCGGACCGCCCAGGACGAAAAGCCCATTTTTGTCATGAATTTTTGTCATAGAAGTAGGAGCCCACCACATCTATGATGATACCGGGTTTTGTCACAATTATCGTCATAGAACTGTCATATGTATGACAGAAAAAAATTTCGTTCGACCCAAAATGACACGGATGTGTCTTTTTTTGTAGTGAATTGTCGTTCTAGCTCCTACTCAACGTGAAGACAATACTCAGCCTGAAGACAATGCATAAGATGAAGATAACAATTAGCAAGAGCAAATTCTTCGCCCTATTCATCCTTGGGTTGCCAATGAAGTTCAGATTGAGAAGATTCTTGATAGCATCAATGCACTTGGTCCTCTTACTCGATCAAAAGCTATGCAACTAGCAAACTTCTGTGGGCACTTTGCATTCATCTCCATATCTGAACCCAAGAATGTTGATGAAGCCTTCATGGAACCTGAATGGATTCAAGCTATGCAAGAAGAGCTTCAAATATTTGACCACAACAATATCTGGGAGCTAGTCAAACGACATGATCCTCGCAAGCACAATATTATTGGCACCAAATGTATCTATCACAACAAGCAAGATGAACATGGTTAAGTTGTAAGAAACAAAGCCCGTCTCGTCGCTCAAGGTTACACACAAGTGGAAGGAATTGACTTCAATGAAACATTTGCTTCTGTGGCAAGGCTTGAAGCCATTCGTATACTGCTAGCCTACACCAACCACAACAACATCCTCCTGTATCAAATGGATGTGAAGAGTGCCTTCCTAAATGGAAAAATTGAAGAAGTATATGTAGCTCAACCACCTGGTTTTGAAGATCCAAAGCATCCTGATATGGTCTACAAGCTCAACAAGGCATTGTATGGCCTCAAACAAGCGCCTCGTGCTTGGTATGACACACTCAAAGACTTCCTGAAAAGCAAAGGCTTCAAACCTAGTTATCTAGATCACACTCTCTTCACGAAGACATATGCTAGAGAACTATTTATATGCCAAATCTATGTGGATGACATTATCTTCGGCTGCACTGACAAAAGATACAGTGATGAGTTCGGGCATGTGATGCAAGAGCAATATCAGATGTCTATGGTGGGAGAGCTAAAATTCTTCCTTGGTCTTCAAATCCGTCAATAGATGAACGACATCTTCATATCACAAGAAAAATACCTCAAATATTTTCTGAAGAAGTTTAGAATGCAAGATTGCAAAGGTTAAAGACGCCAATGCCAACCAAAGGTCAACTGGGCTCCGACGACAATGGTAAAGAGTTCGATCAAAAGGTATACCATTTCATGATTGGTTCTTTATTGTACTTATGTGCATATAGGCCAGATATAATGCTTAGTGTTTGCATGTGTGCCCGACTCCAAGCGGCACCAAAGGAATCACATCACCTCACGGTGAAGCGAATACTTCGATATTTGGCTCACACCCCAACGCTAGGATTATGGTATCCAAAGGGCTTAGAGTTTGATCTAGTTGTGTTCTCAAATGATGATTATGTTGGTGACAAGGTTGATCGCAAGTCCACATCAGGCACCTATCACTTTCATGGACGATCTCTTGTTTGTTGGTCTTCAAAGAAGTAGAACTATGTCTCACTATCCACTGCTGAGGCTGAATACACTGCCGCTAGATCTTGTTGCGCCCAGCTTGTTTGGATGAAGCAAACCCTCAAGGACTATGGCATCAACATGAAGAATGTGCCACTCTAATGTGCCATCAAGATATCTCACAATCCAGTTCGGAACTTGAAGGCAAAGCACTTCAGATCCGTCATCACTTTCTCAGAGATCATGTGTTGAAGGAAGACATTGATATCATTCACGTCAACACTGAAGAGCAATTGGAAGATATCTTCACAAAGCCCTTGGATGAGAAAAGGTTTTGCAAGCTGCGGTGTGACCAAAATATCTTAGAATCCTTGAATGTCCTATGAATGGGCACACATCCTAACGCTTATGCATATTGATGACTTAGGTGCGCAACACACAAAGTAATGTATGTCTTCAACTCATGAAGACATACCCTCTAAGTGTGAATACATTAATGTGAAATTTGACTTCGGAGCGCCATGATAATTGTGCATCGTGTCTGGGTCTAATACTTCCTATACGGTGGGTAACGCCACCACCAACCTTTCTTGAAGATTTTTTTTGTTTGGCGCATTGTTGAGGAAATCGTTAACTGGTAACTGCTCGGTTGGCTGGCTAATATGGGATTAATAGGCTAATCGGCAAGTTAATCAGCCATTTAATCAATTAATCAGACAATTTATCAGTTTATCGGCTACTCGATGACCCTATGTGTAGGGATTAATCGGCAAGTTAACTGGTTAATCGGATGAATTCTTGAACAGGGGTTTGGTGTCACATTGCATTATTTTCATAATTGGTTTGTCTTCAACATTGGATTATCTTCATGGTTTATCTTCACAATGTTAGTTTGGTTTTCATTGCTCCTCAATACTTATACATATATATGTTTGTCCTCAACAACATTCACTTATAGCTATGTCTTCAAGTTGCCAATGTCTACACTAAGTGAATGTGATCGGACCCTAACCCCTTATGTGCTCATCTCTCCAACTCTCTCTATCTCTTCATATGCATTCTATTGACACGTGTCGAGTGTCTTCACTGTGTCTTTGTCAGTTGAAGATATAGAGACAAACATTTAAAACGATTTTAATACCCTTATCCTATTTGCCTGAACCCGGAGAAGCCGGAACGACCACCCGACAAGCCGAGCGCGCGTGGGGTCGTGGCACAATATTTAAGTTGTTGCGTGCATGCCACGTGTCCCTCATATGTGAACCACCAAGGGTAGCTGAGTACATTCACTCAGCCGTCACCTTCCTTATAAATACTCAAGCCCCTGATAGTCATTATTTCCTACTCCCCTCGCCGTCTCGCTTAAACCCTAGCGCCATCGCTAGCTTCCTTCATCGTCAGAGGCGAAGCACTTCGCTGCCGTGACTTCTCCGCCGTTGTCATCACGCCGGTCGCAAATCTTCCTCCATCCGCTGCCACCGTAGGCGTCTTCCGCTGCCAATTTAGAGAGCGGAAGATTGGACTGCTCGGCCTCCATCCAGAACTCGTCTAACGGTCTTGTCTGTTCTTGTACGGTAATTAAAAGCCCATTTTACCACATGTTTGATCTGTTAAAACTTCCCATGTCTTCGGAAAGTTTTCTTCGCTTCCAAATCTGGATCTTTACTTCTATGCATATCATGACTCGCAAGTACCTTCACTTATGGTTCACAACAAGTGAGATTCCTCACTTGAACTTATTCGTGGATTCATACAAATTTGGAACTAACTCTCATCTATAAGTGAATGTCTTCGCGCTATGAGGTCAATGTCTTCAAACTGATTTATGTTCAAAACCCTCTGAGAATGCATATGACCTCTTCCCCTTCCCTCGCAACTCTAATGCTATCACTGGTACATGTCCGTGGGAGAGTCCCTTGGTTCTCATAGTTTGCATTCATTTGCAGAGTTCTTACAACATCATATTGAATCACTTGAAGCCAGCTCGTGTCTGTCAAGTAGACTGAAGCCTACCACAGTTGTGAAGCCTTTCAGTTTGGAACCAATGGCCAGTGGCAAGTCTGCCAAGAAAGATGGCAGACAGCGTTGTGATAACACTGCCAAAGACTTGCCACCAGATCTCTATGAGTTGTGCAAGTCTGATCCTGAAGAGACCTATGGTGAACACAAATCTCGAGTTCAAAGTATTCAAAGATATTGGGCAGAGCAGTGGTTCACATACCACTTTCTAACTCCTAAGTACGTAGACAAGACTGCTATGAGGACACGCTGGGTAGATATTATATACAGAAAACATCACCCGAAGACCAAGGCTGAAGCTATTGCGAACGACCTATTTCCTTGCATGGTCCGAGTCCCAATGCCTGAAAATGCCGACCCATCAAGTCTTCGATGGTGTCGTGAGGATGATCTATTTGAAGCCAATCTTAAATTTGCTAAGGCTTCAGCAGTTCAAAAGAAGAAGAACTTTGAGATTGACTTCAACCTAGGTCCAGCTGCTCCAAGGACAGATGGCAATCGCGAAGCTGAGCCAAATCTTATTGGCCCCTTTGATGATTTCAACTCATTTCTAGCACATTGTGCTGCACAAAGGGCCAGTGTTGAAGATGCTGCTAATGAGGAACAAACTGATGTTCCAGAGGCCCTGAAGCATGTGAAGAAGGCAAAGGTTTCAAAATCTTCTGCTACTCCAAAAGCTTCAAGAGTGAAGCCACTGAAATCTGCACCTCCTGAATCCAGTGTGTGGTCTGAAGACTTATCTCGCACATCCAAGAAGACTAAGAAGATTTCTGGGCAAGGCCTTACTCCAGCCAGCATCTTGCACCGTGATGAAGATGTCATTGATCTTTTCAACGATGAAGATCTTGCTAACGATGCCCTTGAGCTGCTGATCAAGAGCAAGCAGGAGGCTGAAATCTTCAGAGATCTGCCTCTATTTGATGCTGATATTCTCAACAACTTCATAGATGAATGGTTTGAAGACACTTCTCTTACCATTGATGATCTACAACTTCCAATTGGCATCAATGTGACATTCTAGGGTTGTATTTCTAAGGATCTTGCCATTGCTCAGAAGGTCATTGAGCAGAAAAACAAGATTGACCATGAAAAAGCTATCTTCAAGAAGCACGTGGCCATGCTCAGCCTCACTGGTGTCTAAAACTTCAAGGCCATGATGGCAGATCTCAAGGCTGAGTTCCACAAGCATCGTGATGAAGCCAAGGGATCTCGCGAGCGCCTCAAATATTATGCTGAGAAGTGCGTCCAGGCTCACAATGAAGCCTTGAAGAGAAAAGCACTTGGGCGTCCAGGCATTGACCCCAAGTTGGCCGCTAAGAAGAAGAAGCCAATGCAAGCTGAAGTTGAAGCTCCATGGCAGGAAAGACCAAGCATTGTTCCCTGCCAGCATGACTTGCTCGAAGCCAATGGTCCCATCAGCTGCTTTTGAGAAGAAGAAAACTAAGCAGGCTAAGGCTGAGGCCATGAAGCGAAAGCATCAAGAAGCCTCTGATGCTGCTCCTTCACAGAAGAGGCTGAAGACAAAGCCTTATAACGCTTCAAGAAGGGCCCAAGCACCAACTACCTCATCTGCTCCCAAAGAGCCGCTGCTTGTTGAACCTATCTCTGTTACCCTTCCTGCCTCCTCCAACCGCGAGCGCCGTCTAGTTGTACATGAGCCTGCTTCCACACAAGCCCATGACTCGGAAGAGATACCAGCTGCTGACACCACCACAGTTGAAGACATTGGTCATGAAGACAATGTAGTTGATGATGAAGTCCTTCCTCAGTTCCCCCAGATCATGCCCAAGCCGGTATCATCGTCTGCTCCCTCGAGCAGTGAACAGATCAGTATTGGTGGTCCTACGACGCCAATCACTCATGATGATTTCTGGGAAGAGCAACACCCAAACACTCCACCCCATGAAGTCATACCACGTACTCGACCAACTCAAGTCACCACTCCAGTGATTGAGACTCCAGAAGACACCCCTCAAGACATGGAGAAGACCTCTCCCTCACTGCATGCGTCGCCCTCTTTCCGAAGGCTTCGCCGAGGCCCAAGGCCACCAATCTCCATGTCGAGAATTCCCGAAGAGGATGTGCAAGCCACAAGCTCAATAACACGTCAAGTGTTCCCTGAAGCCATCCCTTCATAAACTGCACAAGAGTTTGAAGCCTAAGAGGCTGAAGATATTCCTGCTACATCAGTCAAGGAAAGAGAAGAAGAACAAACTGTTATTCCCCCTACCGTGGTACCAAGTGTGAATGAAGATGTGATTGTGCCTGACCCACCAGTTCCTGAAGCCACTGAAGCCCCTGTAGCTGATGCTACTGCTGAAGCCAATGATGTTGTCATGGCTGAAGTCAATGCGCAGCCTGAAGCCACTGTTCAGACTTAAGCCCTTGATGCCACAGAAGACATTCAACCATCCACCTCGGATGTTGCTGCTGTTCCACCTGTACCACATACTATGGCAAGGTCCTTCAATCGTGAAGGTGAGCTGATCAGTGTCTGATGGCCCATCATGACACCGCCTGCTGCTCATGGTCCCCAATATGACTACCACATTGAGCACATGCCTCAGACTCAGAAGCCAAAGCCCAGATTGCCAAGGCTTCCCAGTGCTGCTACCACTCAGGGCTCATTTAATGTCCTAAGCTTCAGAGAGCACAACACATTCTTTGACAGTGCCATGAATCTCTACAAGAAGCCCAAGATATCTTCTGGCAGGTTCTGGAGTCATCAACAAAGAATCTATTACTCATGCATCTTGTACAACCAGGACATGATCTTCCCTCATAAATGCCTGTGTTGTGATGCCATTGATGGACTCCCTTGCCTCGAAGAAGCACTGGACTGTTTTCGTGAAGTTGGCCTGCTCCCCTTTTTCGTCAACAAGGAGCACTGGAATGAAGAGCTCTTTCTTCAATTTCTATGCCACTCTTCATATCTAAGGCTACAACAGGGATCCGAATACATGGGTCCTTGAGTGGATGTCAGGTGATGTGCATCATGAAGCCAAAGCTCAAGAGATCATCGAGCTTAGTTCCTTGCCTACTCCTGGTGATCTCTATGAGCCAGGTTGTCGGCGCTATGAACAAGAAATGGAAAGCATATTTTAGAAGCCAGAGCCCAACATGAGCCAAATGCTCAGCATGATGAAGCCATTGCCTGTCGATGCTGAATACCCCAAGGAATTCTTCATCAGTGACCTCGGATAGCTGCCCCACACCATCTATCACATAGTGAGGCATACTCTATGGCCAATCAAAGGGCATTCTCCTCATGCTAATATTGAAGGCACTATGAATACATTGGTCTTCTACATCATCAATGGCATCAGGTTCAATACCCAAGATTACTTCATCCGTTAGTTGGTAGCTTCAGGCATTGATCTCTTCGGTCTCAAGTTCTATGCACCATGGGTCATGCAGATGATTAAGCTTCACTCCACCATCAATTATCAAGCTTCAGCGTGCAACCATGTTGTCTTTCCGCTTGAAGTGGATATGTCCCATGAAGCCATATATCCCAAGCCTACCAAGGAACCTATTTGTGAAAACAACGCTACCTTCCAAAGCTTCACACAACCACTTCAAGGTGTACATGTGCCAAATGCAACTACTGTTGGTCCTCTTGTCGGTCAGCTTAGGCTGCCGCATCGTGCTCCCACTGATGCCATAGCCAGCACAGTAGCTCAAAGGCTCAGAAGCGTGCTCGTGTGCTAAATGGCCAAGAGTTTCTTGTGTATCTTCATCAGAAGCAGGATAGGCATCATGACTAGATGAAGCATCAGATGCAAAGTCTTCTTGTGGATGTCAATTTCATATGCAACCTCTCCACCAAGAACTCTTTTGTTGCTCATGAAGCCTGTCGGCGTTCCTGGAAGAGCCTCACTCTACTATGCTCTGAAGATGAACTTCAAGTGGATGGCTTGACTGAATGTTTCAAGTTTGACTCCAGGCCCCCACAGTCAGCAAGTTGGCGCCCAACACCATCTATTGAAGACTCTGACTACTCATCTTCGGCTCCAACTATTGTTACGTAAGTCATTGATGAGGAGGATGACGCCACTTCACCAGTTATGGCTTCACTACGTCAGGATTCTGCATCAGGCCCTTCTGCACCGCCCAACTCCACCGTCGACCCAGCTGCCCCAACATCTTCACCAACACCTTCTCAGAAGCTTAGACACTCTATGTCTTCACTCATTTTTGGTCATTCCTGACAAAAGTGGGAGAAGCATATGCGTTGATAGTCTTCAAGCGGGTCTATATAGGTCGGGTGCTTATTTTTGTTAACTTTTGCAACTCTCGTTCTTGAACTGTTGGTCTTTGAGTTGTAACACTTAAAACTTGATGGTCGTCTGCCACTTTTGTTGCTACCGTTTGTTGCGATGATAAATTCCGCATGAAGTCATTCTGCAGACGCCCATTTCTCATTATGCATGTCATGATATTCATTACATTTGTGTATGCACGATGAATTGTCTTCATGAATTGAAGGAGATCTCCACAAAGCAGAACCTGCCACGTGCATTTGAATTGAAAGGCAAAATACTTATATGCACATCTTCAGGGGGAGCCCTTTCAAATCCATGAAGCCAATAACCGCGTTCTTTAACTTTCACTTATTTTTATCCCCGTTGATAACTTCAACCAGTTTGTCATCAGTCACCAAAAAGGGGGAGATTGTAAGTGCATCTAGTGCCACCCCTAGTTGGTTTTGGAGTATTGACGACAAACGTGGTTGAGGGACTAATGTGTTTGTGAGAATTGCAGGATAACACTGGTAGAAGTCCCTCATTGATTCAGTTTACCTACCACAAATGACCCCTGAAAATGTATGAAGTCATTGAAGACAATGGCGGTTTGTGAAGACAGTCATGTTGAAGATAATGATGAATGAAGACATTCACGTGAAGACTATGGAGTGCAAATACATAGTTTCTTTCGTAGTTTCATTTTCTTCTTTCTTGAGTCACAGGAACCACCGAACTGTTAAGTGGGGTCCAGGTGAACAAAGTCAGAAGACTAACGTGATTCTCAACCAAAATCCTATGTCTTCGTGTGAAGACAATGAGAGCAAATCTTATCCAGAGTTGGATGAGTCAGCTTTGCTTGTAGCCCAAGCTAAGCTGCCGCATGTGTTTGAAATTCGATCGTTGGACACATGTCGGTTCCTTAGTGACCTAGGATCATTTCAGACATATCAGGTCGGGTTGCCTCCTGGCTATAAATAGCCCACCCCCTACACCATAAATTGGTGGATGCTTAGAGTTAGTGCACAACTTTTGTCGTTTGAGAGAAACCCACCTCCGAAGCCTTTGAGAGACAACCCTTGCGAGGACAAAGCCCAAAACACCCAGAGCCAAAGAGTGTTAGGCATCACTGAAGTATTTTTGTCCATGTGATCTGAAGACTTATTACACTTGAGGATTGTGCATCCTCCAGCCGGTTAGGCGTCACGTTCTGGGATCCAAGAGTCATTGTGGATCACCGGTGAATAGGTACTGTGATGGTTTGAAGTCTACCTTGAAGACTTACCAAAGTGATTCGACGAGGACTAAGTGTCCTTAGCTCAAGGAGAAGACGTGGTCTTCTTAGTTCAATCTCAGCCTCCCTAATTAACTATACGTATAGTTGTCACAACAACTGGAACTGGTCTACCAAATCATTGTCTTCGTCGAGTTATTGGTTCTATCACTTCACCCTTACTTACTATTTAGCTTCATGAAGTCATTGCTTGCTTGCTCTGTTTGACTTCATCATGTGAAGACATTCTCTCTGATTGCATGATTGGCATCATACTGTCTTCCTATTCTGATCCATTCTACCTAGCTGCTATTTGTCTTCGTACTTACCTCTTATCATTTACCAGACTATGGCTTGACTAGTGTAGTTAATGTTCTGCTTCATACTGGGTAGGTTGTATTTGATTGCCTGTCTTCGAAGACATTGCCTGTCTTGAAGACTTCCATAACAATCGCCTGTTCACCCCCTCTAGTCGATAATTAGCACTTGCATTACATTGTGTCATGTCTTATTTATATCTCTTGAGAGGACCCAATGGATATGCAGTGGGTATGGATATCCATCGGGTTTGAACATTGACACAATTTTTCACCCATGTAGTTTTTCATGGGCGGGCAAAGATTGTCTTCGTGGCCGAAGATGGATATGGATTTGATATTGTTCAGCCTAATCCAAACCCGACCCATTGTCATCCTTAGTTGCATTCGTCGATTTTTGGCCAAATTGGGGCCTGAGTAGGATGTAGAGGACTGCTAGATTAGGTGGATTAAAGTTTGAACCGCAAAAAATTTGAATTGGACACATCCGGTAGTACCGGATCTCATCTCGGTAGTGGTCAGTCTGCTGACATCCGCCTTGAGCGGTACTACCTCTTACAGGCGGTACTTCCGCTGTGAGCCATGATACTACCGCTCCGAGCTATCAACTTCATTTTTTCTCAGATCAACCTTCAATCTCGTTTGTCTCTTTTTCTTTGGCTTATGCAAAATGTTTACACCTACTTCTCCCTCTCGTTGTCTTGTGGTTTTTAGGCCGTGGTACCTCCGGGCATCAGACTTGATGCAAGAACACAGCTCATACAGGTGGTTCCAAGCGCTATCATTCCATGGATGTGGCAGAAAGTGAACCCACTAAGCAGCCTAGGCAAAGGGTTATGGTGATGGCATCGAAGAACAAGGGAACCAAGATGGCAAATGAAGCATCAGCGCGTGAGTTCTGTCTCACTCGTAAGCGCAATCCCTACTGCGTGCCTCAAATCCATCTCTTGCTAATCGCCGATTTTCGAACAAGATGCAGAAGTCGATTTATCATGATGTTCTGAAAGGCAAGAAGAACTTGTTTGTGAAAGTTAGGTCCATTTATCTCACCCACATGGAGAGCGACTTAGATTATTTTGGAGAGGCTTTGCAGAGGTGTGAAGAGCTGGATATCGAGCGGATTATCACTTTCAACAAGGACTTTGATCAAGAGCATGTGGCTCAGTTTTATGCCACGGTGCATTTTGGGCATGATGAAGCAAGGACACTCACTTGGATGACCAATGGAAGACGTCTGCCAGCTCAATGGAAGGACTTTATGGAGAGCTTGTCTTTACAATGATCAGGGGGGCCAGACCCCAATTGGGTTTTGTCCTCACAAGGAGAGTGTTGCTTCTCACAAATCAGCTCTTTGGCCCTACTCCACTCAGAAGGTTTCAGACACTGGGAAGGTATCCTATGAATTTTTCCCCTTTCTTGATATCATGCATCGATTCTTTTGGCACTCTCTTTTCCTCACATTGGAAACTTGGATATGTTGCACTATTTTCTTGTGGACTTGCTTCTCTTCTTCCATAAGGAGAAGGGCTCTCCAATGGTTGTAAGGGCATATTTATCCCTAAGGTGTTTTGGTGATTGATGACAATGCATTTGCAGACTAATCGTGTGTCTCGAGTATTTTAGGTATTTCATGACTAGGCACAAGACGGTTAGGAGCCCCTCGAAGATTATTGAAGACCGCGTTATTCTACGTTCCTTTTTCGGTGGATTTGAGTCATAGGAAAGCCGTACAATTAAGAAGGGGTCCGCTTTGGAAAGGTTTGGGTGGAATCGTCACGTACACGTTTACTCCTCTTTGCACCGCCTTTCCTTTAGCACCTTGGAGCATCCTTCGTTTCTTCTTGTTTGTGCAAAAAGAAGTCTTGCTATCTGTTGTTGTTCTGAGGCTTGCGGTAGTACTGCTCTTCGGAGCGGTAGTACCGCAGGCCACTACGGTAGTACCGCATGCCTTTGCGATAGTACCGCAGGTGGTCATGGTAGTACCGCTCCTTGGGAGCCGTAGTACCGTGGGCCCTGGTCCGACACAGCATTAGTAGCGGAAGTAGGAGCGGATGTAATGTTTTATAGCTGCTCCCCGCGCGGTAGTACCACTTGCCTTCAGCGGTAGTACCGTGTCGGACACTTTGCACTACTTGGAAATCAGCGGAACTAGCCACGGACATTTATCTGTCCACGACCTTCCCAGGCTGGTCCAACCCTGCCTTGCGGTAGTACCGCAAGGGTGTGCGGTAATACCGTAAGGCCTTGCGGTAGTATCGCTTGGTAGGCGCGGTAGTACCGCTTATCGCGGGCTGGTTAAGTGGATAACGGTTCGATTTCTCTCTCCACTATATAAGGGGTATCTTCTTCTCCGAGTTGACCACCTCTTCCAAACCTAAGCTCCATTGTTGCTCCAAGCTCCATTTTCGCCCGATCTCTCTCCCTAGCCAATCAAACTTGTTGATTTTCTAGGGATTGGTTGAGAAGGCCTCGATCTACACTTCCACCAAGAGAAATTCGATTCCATCACTAATCCCTTGCGGATCTTGTTACTCTTGGGTGTTTGAGCACCCTAGACGGTTGAGGTCATCGTGGAGCCATATTCCATTGTGGTGAAGCTTCGTGGTGGTGTTGGGAGCCTCCGATTAAGTTGTGGAGATTGCCCCAACCTTGTTTGTTAAGGTCCGGTCGTTGCCTCCATGGGCACCAATATTGGAATCACGGCATCTCGCATTGTGTGAGGGCGTGAGGATAATACGATGGCCCTAGTGGCTTCTTGGGGAGCATTGTGCCTTCACACCGCTCCAACGGAGACGTACTTCCCCTCAAAAGGAAGGAACTTCGGTAACACATCCTCGTCTCCACCGGCTCCATTCTTGGTTATCTCGTACCTTTACTTGTGCAAGCTTATTTGTGTTATTTCCCTTGCTTGCTTGTGTGCTTGTCGTTGTTGCATCATATAAGTTGCTCACATAGTTGCATGTCTAGACAACCTACTTTGATGCAAAGTTTAATTTGGTAAAGAAAAGTTAAAAATTGTTAGTTGCCTATTCACTCCCCCCCCTCTCTAGTCAACTTATCGATCATTTCAATTGGTATCAGAGCCTCGTCTCTTTACTAAGGACTTCGCCGTCTGAAGAGTATGGTTGACACCATAGATGGTGTGGACGAGCACTCCGGTGTGAATCCAATCTCATCTACGGGAGATGGGGGAACCTCGGTCTCTCGTGAGGAATTCAATGTGGCCTTGGAGACATTGAAAACCTCCATGACGACCGAGGTTGAAAGCATGTTTACTAAATTCATTGAAGGGCTTAAATTATCCACCGCACCGTTGAAAGTGGGTGATCCCACTAACAAGGTGACGGATGCTAACTCCGACAAGGGGGAAGCTACTAGTGAAAAGGCTCCTTCCTCTAGTGGTAAAAATGGCACCGGCATCTTTGCCCATGTGGAACCTCCACTTATTTATGGTGGACCGATTCCTTCCACTCATTTGAATCATGCCGGTCCTCCCCCTAAGATTGTGAAAAAGAGGACTTTGATTCTTGGGTCTATAGGTTTAAGCGTCATTTAAATCATGTGAATACTATTCTTTGGAGAATCATTGAACAAGGTTTCTATCCACATGACCGAAGCAACTTCACCCCAAGAGAAGCCGCGGATAATCAATTCAATGAGAATGCTCTCTTCATCATCCAAGATGCAATTCCACCCGAAGATCTTCCTCACCTCTGGCCCTACGCCATAGCCAAAGATGCATGGCACCAAGTTGGTTCACTCTACTGGGGAAGCGCAATCATTCAACGCTCAAACTATGAAGTGGTGCAAGATGAAGCCGATGAGTTTTCTATGAAGGAAGATGGAGAACCTCGTGAGCTTTATCGAAGAGTAACCAAGCTCGCGGTTTCACTCTGAGATCATGGGAGCAAGGACACGGATGACAATTGGATCGAGCGCAAATTCCTCAAGGCAATGATGCCTTACCACAAGGCTGTGTCCTCCGTCATTCGTCAAAGGCCGAACTTCCACACCTTGTCCTCAAGTGAAGTGTTGGATGAGTTTGTGGCTATGAGCATCTTGGACAAGACCACCGATAATGCGGTGCTTCGCTCTCAAAGGGCAAAGAAGCCCAACATTGCATTGAAGCCAAGGTTTGTGTTGAAGAAGAAGAAGAAGAGGAAGAAGAGGAAAGCAACCCCGAAGATACAAAGTATGCCTATCATGAACACATGGCACTTGCTTCAAGGCAATTTTGGAGCAAGAAAACTCAAGGCCTAACTTCAACAAGAACATCTCAAGTGGAATGAAGAGCAAGCAACGTGTGAGGACTTGCTATAATTGTGGCAATGTGAGCCATTTTGTTGCGGAGTGCCCGTATGAGAAGAGGGAAGACAATGGTGGCAAGCTCATCCGAAAGGACAAAGCCAAGTCTTTCCCAAACAAGAGCAACTTCACCAAGAAGACCCCTCACAAGGCGTTGGTGGTTCAGGAAGAGTACCATGAGGATGATGATGATGAAGAAGAAGATGGTGAGTCGGATGCCATGGCTTCCGTTTCCATTGCAACAACTCCACGAGTGACTCTCTTTGACTCACCCAATGAGAACATCACCGCCAATTGCCTCATGGCTAAAGCCACCAACAAGGTAACCCCCAACATCAAAACTACCATCATTAATAATCCTTCCTTGACGGATTGCATTGATGAATATGAGGGATCTAGTGTGGAGGAAAATGAGTTTGAGTCCTTTATGGGTAAACTCAAGGGTAAATCCAAGAAGCATTTCGTTGCTCTCTTGGAACAACTTGGTGAAGCCAATGACATGATCGAGGCTCACGAAGATACTATCTCCAAGATGGAGGGGCATAGTCATGACTATGTTGATGAGATTTCGGATCTTTCCAATGCTCTTGAGGAAGAGCGTGGTCTTCGTTTGGCTCTTGAGGAGTCACACAACGTTGATCACGCTAAGTTAAAGAAAGATTTTGATCATGCTCTTGTTGTTTCTCGTGTGCTAAACTCCGAGAAGGCCAAGCTTGGGGTTGATCTTGCTAGACTCAAAGGGGATTTTGACCTACTTGACAAGGCTCACAAGGTATTGAAGGGTTCTCATGCTAGCCTCAAAGAGTCTCATGATCAACTTCAAGTAAAGATAAACAAGGAGAAAGCCACTTTTCCTCATATGATGTTAATTGATAATGCAAATGCTACTAACCCATGTTGTGAGCATGTGCATCTTGTTGAGGAGAACGCTAAGTTAAAGGAGCAACTTGAGAAAGGTCTTGTGTATTGCATACAAGGCGAGAAGAACCTCAACGACCTTTTGACCAACCAAAATGGAGTTGTGGCCAAGGAAGGGATTGGGTACGTGCCCAAGTCCAAGAACAAGAAGAAGAATGACAAGGCCAAATGACCTCCTCCTCTAAAGCAAAACTTTGCAAAGGAGGGAGAGGGTGCTACTAAGGAGAAGGAGAAGAACACCGTGAGGGTAGTGATGCAAAGAAGGGCAACTCTTCCCTTCCCAACAAAGCCGGCGACTTTAACCCTTCTTATGTGTTGTCCGTGCTAGAGATGGGCATGTTTATGCGAAATTTGTTGGTTCTCCTTATGAGTGCATTGAATGGTCTATTTGGGTTCCTAAGACCCTTGTTACTAACATCAAAGGACCCATTACAAAATGGGTACCTAAAACCAAGCATTGATCTCTTGTAGGTGTTTGCTTCCAGTGGGGGTTCATGGTTGCTCGATAGTGGAGCTACTAATAATATGACCGGAAGCAAGGACTTGGTGGTGGATGTGCAAAAGATTCCATCCATGCCCACCAACATCAAGTGGGGTGATGCCTCGTCCTCTAAGGTATTGGGACTCGGCAAGGTTGTCATTTCTCATGATCTTACGATCGAGAAGGTCATGCTTGTTGAGTCCCTTGCATACAATTTACTTTCCGTTCGTCAACTAGCACTCATGGGTTTTGCCACCTTCTTTGATGTTGATATCGTGGCCCTCTTGTGGAGCAAGACTCTTAAAGCAGCCTTTGTTGGGCATGTCGAAAACGGTCTCTATGTGATCAACTTTTCGGAGCGACTCACTAAGACCGTGACATGCCTAATGGCTAAAGTTGATGTGGGATGGCTTTGGCATCGCCGTCTAGCCCATGTCAATATGAGATCTTTGCAAATTCTTCTCAAGGGGGACCATGTCCGTGGACTAACAAATGTTAGTTTTGCCAAAGATCGTGCTTGCAGTGCTTGTATCGAAGGAAAGCTACATGAAAAGACTCAACCTCCCACGACTATCATTTTCTCGAAGAGGCCTTTGGAGCTCCTTCACATGGATCTCTTTGGGCCTCCATCTTTTGATAGTCTTGGGGGTAGGAATTATAGCTTGGTGATTGTGAATGATTATTCAAGATACACTTGGGTATATTTCTTCAAGAGGAAGAGTGAGGGAGTCCTGGATTAGGGGGTCTCCGGACAGCCGGACTATTTCCTTTGGCCGGACTGTTAGACTATGAAGATACAAGATTGAAGACTTCGTCTCGTGTCCGGATGGGACTCTACTTGGCGTGGAAGGCAAGCTAGGCAATACGGATATGTATATCTCCTCCTTTGTAACCGACCTTGTGTAACCCTAGCCCTTTCCGGTGTCTATATAAACCGGAGGGTTTTAGTCCGTAGGACAACATACAATCGTACCATAGGCTAGCTTCTAGGGTTTAGCCTCTCCGATCTCGTGGTAGATCAACTCTTGTAATACCCATATCATAAAGAATAAATCAAGCAGGACGTAGGGTTTTACCTCCATCAAGAGGGCCCGAACCTGGGTAAAACATCGTGTCCCCTGCCTCCTGTTACCATCCGCCTTAGACGCACAGTTCGGGACCCCCTACCCGAGATCCGCCAGTTTTGACACCGACATTGGTGCTTTCATTGAGAGTTCCTCTGTGTCGTCGCCGTTAGGCTTGATGGCTCCTACGATCATCGATAGCGATGTAGTCCAGGTTGAGACTTTTCTCCCCGGACAGATCTTTGTGTTCGGCGGCTTCGCACTGCGGGCCAACTCGCTTGGCCATCTGGAGCAGATCGAAAGTTACGCCCCTGGCCACCAGGTCAGGTTCAGAAGCTTAAACTACACGGCCGATATCCGCGGAGACTTGATCTTCAACGGATTCGAGCCTCTGCCTTGTGCGTCATGCAGTCACGATGAGTATGATTTAGCTCTACCATCAGACAGTGTTCAGGAGATTGCACCGGCAGCCGCTCCGACCCTCAATTCGGAGCTAGTTGATGCCCATGGATGGGTGGATGGACCCTGCCACGGAGGCCTTACCCTCAGCAGCGATCGAGCCAAACATCGACCTTATCCTGCAGGAGAGCCGTGTTGTCAGACTGCCGGATCCTTCTCCGGCCACGGACTACGAACCGCCTACGCCCGTTCCTAGCGAATCCGATTGGGCGCCGATCATGGAGTTTACCTCCACGGATATTTTTCAGCACTCGCCCTTTGGCGACATACTGAACTCATTAAGGTCTCTCTCCTTGTCAGGAGGATCCTGGCCGAACTATGTCCGGCAGGATTGGATGCAGATGACGAAGAAATTCGCTGCCCACCCACCACCCACTTAGTAGACAATGTCGATGACTTAACCGACATGCTCGACTTCGACTCCGAAGACATCGACGGTATGGACGACGATGTGGGAGACGAAGAGGAACCACTGCCCGCAGGGCACTGGACAGCCACCTCATCATACGATATATACATGGTGGACACACCCAAAGAAGACAATGGCAACGAGACATCGGAGGATGACCCCTCCAAGAAGCAACCAAAGCGCCAGCGGCGCCGCTCTAAGTCCCGCCAAAGCAAAAGTGGTGATACCGGCACAGGAGATAATAACACTCCGGATAGTGCCGAAGATGGCAACAATCCCCTCCAGCACGATCTAGGATAGGAGGATGGAGAGGCCAGCCCTCCAGAGAGAGCGGCAGATGGAAAGGCGGAGGATGATAATTACATCCCCCCCTCCGAAGACGAGGCAAGCCTCGACAATGACGAATTTGTCGTGCCAGAGGATCCCGTCGAACAAGAGCGCTTCAAGCGCCGGCTTATAGCCACGGCAAATAGCCTTAAGAAAAAGCAGCAACAACTTCAAGCTGATCAAGATCTGCTAGCTGACAGATGGACTGAAGTCCTCACGGCCGAGGAATATAAACTCGAACGCCCCTCCAAGAGTTACCCAAAATGCAGGTTGCTACCCAGACTAGAGGAAGAAGCGTATGACGTGGCTGATCGGCCACCTCGTGGCCGTGATAGAGAGGCATTCCAGCCAAAAGCTCAGCCTGCACCTCGACGCCATTCAAATAAAAACACATGGGGATATACGCCAAACCTGCGAGACATATTGGAGGACAAAGCAAAACATGCAAGATCGATCTACAGATCATGAGGGCGAGCCACTATGCGAGACGGTAAACGTCACGCCGGATACAGTAAAAGTAAATCCGGCTGGGCCGAACACAGCGGGAAAGACTCATTGGAGCTGCGTCGCGATTAGCCCAGTACAGAGGTGCCACACACCCCTTATGCTTCACAGATGAAGTAATGGATCATCAAATCCCAGAGGGTTTCAAACCCGTAAACAAAGAATCATACGACAGCACGACAGATCCTGCGGTATGGATCGAGGATTTCCTCTTGCACATCCACATGGCCTGCAGTGATGACCTACACGCAATCAAATACCTCCCACTCAAACTTAAAGGACCAGCTCGGCATTGGCTCAACAGCTTGCCAGCAGAGTCCATTGGCTGTTGGGAAGATCTAAAAGCCGCATTCCTCGACAACTTTCAGGGCACTTATGTGCGACCACCAGACGCCGATGACTTGAGCCACATAATTCAACAGCCAGAGGAATCGGCCAGGCAATTCTGGACACGGTTCCTAACTAAGAAAAATCAAATTGTCGACTGTCCGGATGCAGAGGCCCTAGCAGCTTTCAAGCATAACATCCGCGATGAGTGGCTTGCCCGTCACCTTGGACAGGAAAAGCCGAAATCTATGGCAGCCCTAATGACACTCATGACCCGCTTTTGTGCGGGAGAAGACAGCTGGCTGGCTCATAGTAATAACATATCAAAGAACCGTGGTACTTCGGATACCAAGGACGGCAATGGCAGGTCATGTCGCAACAAACATAAGCGCCGCATTAACAGCGACAATACCAAGGATGCGACAGTCAATGCCGGATTCAAAGGCTCTAAAGCCGGTCAGCGGAAAAAGCCATTTAATAGAAGCACTCCGGGCCCGTCCAGTTTGGACCGCATACTCGATCGCTCGTGTCAAATACACGGCACCCCCGACAAGTCAGCCAACCACACCAATAGGGATTGTTGGGTATTCAAGCAGGCCGGCAAGTTAAATGCCGAAAACAAAGATAAGGGGCCACATAGCGATGACGAGGAAGAGCCCCGGCAGCCGAACACCGGAGGACAGAAGAGGTTCCGAACATGATATACGCAACCCACATCCCCAAGAGGGAGCGGAAGCGTGCGCTCAGGGACGTATATGCGTTGGAGCCAGTCGCCCCAAAGTTCAACCCATGGTCCTCCTGTCCGATCACCTTCGATCGCAGGGACCACCCCACTAGTATCCGTCATGGCGGATTCGCCGCACTGGTCCTAGACCCAATCATTGACGGATTTCACCTCACTCGAGTCCTTATGGATGGCGGCAGCAGCCTGAACCTGCTTTACCAGGACACAGTGCGCAAAATGGGTATAGACCCCTCAAGGATCAAACCCACAAAAACGACCTTTAAAGGCGTCATACCAGGTGTAGAGGCCCATTGCACAGGCTCAGTCACACTGGAAGTGGTCTTCGGATCCCCGGATAACTTCCGAAGCGAAGAGTTAATCTTCGATATAGTCCCGTTCCGCAGTGGTTATCATGCACTGCTCGGGCGAACCGCATTTGCGAGATTCAATGCGGTACCGCATTATGCATACCTCAAGCTCAAGATGCCAGGACCTCAGGGGGTCATTACAGTTAACGGAAACACAGAGCGCTCTCTCCGAACGGAGGAGCACACTGCGGCCCTCGCAGCGGAAGCGCAAAGCAGCCTCTTAAGGCAATCCACTAGTTCGGCGTTTAAGGACCCAAACACCTTCAAGCACGCCCGGAGTAATCAGCAACAGGACCGCCTGGCATGTTCCGAGCTCGCATAGCAATGCGGCCCCCACCCCGGCCCAAGCCAAACGGCGAAATTCGTGCCACGCGTACATAATTACGCATTAAAAATACCATGGGCACAGGCGGGGAGGGGGGCATGACTACGGCACGCCCCAAGACGCGGCTTAAACCGCACTAGGGGCTTCCCGTTTTGTTACTTTTTTTCTTTTCAGGACTTTAATCTCTGGAAACCCGGTCCGGCAGCATGATTGCCGAACATATGATGCAGCAACCAAGAAGGCAGAAAGCTACGTCACACCATGGAACTCCCAGGTGGATTACGATAACGAGTGTAATACTTGCCTTAATACTATTCTTCAGCTCGCCCCTTGGAGGGGACATAGTCCTACTTTTTGCTTATTGCACTGCATGTATCATTCTGCTTTAACGCACCTTTTTGAATAAACAATGCATAGCATTAAGACTATTATTGCATTCTTCTTTTTATATATATATATGTTCATTCATGACATCCAGCACCCGTACACTCTGGTACGGCCAATACGCTAGGGGCTTAAGCATACCCCACAATACGGCGTGAGAAGTCCGGACACTTTCAACAGTGCGGCACCCCGAACTTATAGCATTATATGCATCAGCTCCGAATCATGTCTTGGGTCAATAGTTGGGTTTGCCCGGCTCCCATGTTTTGGTACCTTACGTTCCGCTATATCGGCTAAGGTAGCACTGGGAGAACTACTGCGATTGTGCCCCGGTTCTGCTGGGCTAAGCACCTCAGTAGAGAAAGCTAAAACTGACTGTCATGATAAGGTGAGAGACTGGTCGCTGTTCGAGAGGTTTTCGAGTCCTTAAAGACTTATGTTGCTTAGAGCGAGGAGTCGGCCCTGTCCGGCTTAAGGCATGTATCGCGCCCCGAGTTCGGCCTTCCGAACACTAGGGGCTTCGCCGAAATTTAAAATTATAGAATTCTATGGCTAAGTGAGAGTGATAACGCATTATAGTCCGATTGCCTTGTTCGTTGTGCTGAGCACCTCCCTCGAAGGACCCAACAATGGGAACAAGAGTGCTCAGGTTTATCCCGAACACCCCAGCACTCATGGCGCGGGGGCAGAAGCCGACGACTAGCCATCTCTCAGATTTGATAAACAGCCGAACAGAAGGTAATATTTTAAATTCAAACAAGCGTTGCATAGCGCATATGAACAAGTTTTCATAACTACATGATTACACGAGCGAGTTCACTCGAATATTATATCTTTCGTACACTCGTCCACTACGAGACGAGCACCCTTCAGGACACCCTCATAGTACATCTCAGGGTGGCGATGCTCCTTGCCCTCTGGTGGCCCTTCCTTAATTAGCTACACGGCGTCCAGCTTGGCCCATTGCACCTTCACACGGGCGAAAGCCCGGCGTGCACCTTCGATGCAGATGGACCGCTTGACGACTTCCAGCCATGGACAAGCATCCACAAGCCGCCTCACCAGGCCGAAGTAGCTATTCGGAAGGGCGTCGCCAGGCCACAGCCGGACTATGAAGCCCTTCATGGCCTGTTCGGCCGCCTTGTGTAGCTCGACCAGCTGCTTTAGCTGGTCGCTCATAGGCACTGGGTGTTCGGTCCTAGTATATTGGGCCTAGAGTAACTTCTCCGTTGAGCTTCCCTCCTCGGCCTGGTAAAATGTTGCGGCATCCGACACGCCGGGGGGCAAATCTGCGAATGCTCCTGGAGAGCTCCGGATTCGGGTAAGTAACAAGTAATTTACTTTCACATGCTTGCTTTGCATATAGAATGCCTTACCCGCCGCTATCTTCTTCATCGCATCAATCTCCTGGAGGGCCTTTTGGGCTTCGGCCTTGGCACTCTTTGCGCTCTCGAGGGCCGCGGCAAGCTCAGACTCTCGCGTCTTCAAGTCAAGCTCCAACGCCTCGTGCTTCGTCACGAGAGCGTGGAGCTCTTGTTGCACCTCGCCCACCCGTGCCTCATGCCTTTTCCGCTCAGTGCGCTCCTTGGCCGCTTTGTTTTCGGCCTCGGATAGCGCTTGCTTCAGGGTCGCCACCTCGGTCGTGGCCCCTGGCAAATTTACGATGATCCTGTCATTTTGCAATCGCATTCTTTTTATACATATCCATAGACTAGGTACTACTTACCTTTGTTCTCCTCGAGCTGCCTCTTGGCAAGGCCGAGCTCGTCCTTGGACCCTTTAAGGTCCTGCTTCAGTGCGGCGACCTCCGCAGTCAGTGCGGCAGATGCCAGCAGCGAAGCCTGCATACGCATATTGACATACTTATATTAGACTCCTGCAATATTGTTTGATCCTCTGTTCGGCTTTTCTTTGTGAACACCAAACAGAGCATCGGGGGCTACTGTCTATGCGGTAATATTTTCCCCATATTTCAAAAACTTACCTCAAAGCCTGTTAGAAGGCTGGCACAGGCTTCAGTCAGTCCGCTCTTGGCAGACTGAACCTTCTGGACCACCGCACTCATAATAGTGCGGTGCTCTTCATCGATGGAAGCGCTGCGAAGCGCTCCCAGCAGATTGTCCGGTGCCTCTGGATGGACAGAGGTCACCGGCACAGGCGTCTTGCCCCTTTTGGAAGGAAGCCGTCTGCCCGAGTCTGGAACCACTGGGGGTTCCGGCGCGGTGTTCAGCTGAGGGCCGAACTCGGAGCCCTCGGGACCCTTGCTCCCTCTGCTCCCGGAGTCCGGAAGGTCGCCTTGAGGTGCCTCCGGGACTATCTCCCCTCGACCTGGTGCCTCTTGAGACAATACCTCGGCGTTGTCCGTAGGGCAAGGGAGGTGGCGGTCAGAAGTGGATCACTATCCATATCCGATGAGCCTAGGGAGCCGTCCGACGATACGTCGATACAGGCTCGTGGCGGTCTGCATAGTCATAATTCGGCGTTAGGAGAGGCAGTGCGACAAAGGTATGCTATGAGTTACTCTGGCATCCAAATACTTACGACTTCGCCAGGGGCTTGGCCCTAAGTAGCCACTCATCTTCGCCTTCGGCGGCGGTGGTGGAGAAGTCCGGAAGGAGAGTCCTTCCCTTCTTGGACCCTTCGGCCCCCTTGGTTGGGGCGGCCTTCCTTTTCTTGTCTCCTCCGACTGGAGGGGGAGCATCTTCATCTTCCTCCTCGTCTTCGGGGGAGGAGTGCGTCGCAGAGTTATCGGACGATAAGTCCGATAACGCCTGGCGTCGGGAACTCTTTCGGGTTCCCTTGGCCTTCTTGGTCTTCTCCGACACCTTGTAAGGAGCCGGAGTCAGCATCTCCGTCAGGAGAGCGTCCGCAGTGTCTTCGGGCAGAGGGGCCGGATAGTTAATCTGCCCCAACATCTCCACCCAGTCCTGTCAAAGGCATGGAGCTCAGACCCCGCACATGGTTAAGCTAGGGGAAATAAATGTCCTACCAGATGTATAGAACTCACCGAATGCACTTGGCGCTTCGCGCTTAGCCCGCGGTCCTCGGTGAGGGAGGGAGGGACCTCAGCGCCCTTGAACAGCACCTTCCAGACGTCCTTGTGCGTCATGTCGAAGAGCTCGCTCAGAGTCTGGTGCTGGGCCGGGTCGAACTCCAACAAGTTGAAGTCTCGTTGTTGGCACGGGAGGATCCGGCGGATGAGCATGACCTGGACTATATTGACAAGCTTGAGCTTCTTGCCGGCCATATTCCGGATACATTTCTGGAGTCCGTCCAGCTCTACCGATGATCCCCAGGACAGGACCTTCTCTTTCTAGGAGGTGAGCCGCGTGGGGATTCCGGATCGAAACTTGGGGGCAGCCACCCATTTGGCGTCGCGCGGCTCGGTGATGTAGAACCACGCTGATTGCCACCCCTTTATGGTCTCCACGAAGGAGCCTTCAAGCCATATAACGTTGGGCATCTTGCCCACCATGGCTCCGCCGCATTCTGCTTGTTGGCCGCCCACCACCTTCGGCTTGATATTGAAGGTCTTTAACCACAGGCCAAAGTGGGGCCGGATGTGGAGGAAAGCCTCACACACGACGATGAACACCGAAATGTTGAGGACGAAGTTCGGGGCCAGATCATGGAAGTCCATCCCGTAGTAGAACATGAGACCATGAACGAATGGATGGAGGGGAAACCCCAGTCCGCGGAGGAAGTGGTGGAGGAAGACTACCCTCTCGTGAGGTTCAAGGGTAGGAATGATCTGCCCCGCTGCGGGCAGCCGATGCGCGATATTCGCGGCCAAGTATCCGGCTCCGCGCAGCTTCTTGATGTGTCCCTCCATAATGGAGGAAGCCATCCATTTTCCTCCCGCTCCGGACATGATTGGAGAAGGTTGAGGGGAAGGATGCGGGCTTGGGCGTTGGAGCTCAAGTGCGCAAGAGTAGATGAGCAAGGAGGAAGAAGGTGTGGGTAGAAAAAGGTTAAACCTTGTCCCTTTATAAGGGCGGCCGAAACTATGCGCCCCCACTAGCTTGGTAAAACTCGCTTATCCCCCAAGCGCCATAATCGATGGTGCGGTTGTGTTACCCACGCCCGTATTGATGAGAATCCCGCAATAAGGGGGACATGATCTCTGCTTTGACAAGATGTGTCAAAAAACTGCCTCGCGTTATGTGCGGGCTAGTTAAAGGAAACGGTTCGAATAATCACTGGGCCATGGCATAATGTCGTGTTGCCAAAACAAGTCAGCAAATTAGATTTGTGGAAATATTATTCTCTCTACGGTGGTATGTGGAACTTATTTTGCAGGGTCGGACACTATCCTTGTATTCAAATTCTTCCATGGTGTATTCGGAGGAGGAACCCGCCTTGCAATGCCGAAGACAATACTGCGCGTCAGACTCATCGTCATTGAAGCTTGGTTCAGGGGCTACTGAGGGAGTCCTGGATTAGGGGGTCTCCGGACAGCCGGACTATATCCTTTGGCCGGACTGTTATACTATGAAGATACAAGATTGAAGACTTCGTCTCGTGTCCGGATGGGACTCTACTTGGCGTGGAGGGAAAGCTAGGCAATACGGATATGTATATCTCCTCCTTTGTAACCGACCTTGTGTAACCCTAGCCCTTTCCGGTGTCTATATAAACCGGAGGGTTTTAGTCCGTAGGACAACATACAATCATACCATAGGCTAGCTTCTAGGGTTTAGCCTCTCCGATCTCGTGGTAGATTAACTCTTGTAATACCCATATCATCAAGAATAAATCAAGCAGGACGTAGGGTTTTACCTCCATCAAGAGGGCACGAACCTGGGTAAAACGTCATGTCCCCTACCTCCTGTTACCATCCGCCTTAGACGCATAGTTCAGGACCCCCTACCCGAGATCCGCCGGTTTTGACACCGACAAAGAGTGAGACCTAACAAACCATCATCGACTTTGCAAGTGAGGTTCAACGTCAACAGAATGCAAAGATCTTGACAATAAGAAGTGACAACGGCGCCGAGTTCAAGAACTACACCTTGGATGAGTTTCTTAGTGATGAGGGGATGAAGCATCAATATTACGCACCATACACCCCTCAACAAAATGGTGTAGCGGAGAGGAAGAACCGGACGTTGATGGATGCGGCAAGGACCATGATGGCGGAGTTCAAGTCTCCGTACAACTTTTGAGCCGAAGCCATCAACACCGCGTGTCATGCATCAAATCGGCTCTACATCCGCAAAGGCTTGAACAAGACTCCATATGAGATACTCATCAGGAACAAGCCCAACCTCAAGTACTTCCGGGTGTTCGGGTGTAAGTGTTTCATTCTCAAGAAAGGTGTTCGTTTGTCTAAATTTGAGGCTAGAGCTCATGAGGGCATATTTTGTTGCTTATGCTACAAACTCACATGCTTACCGTGTCCTCAATAATTCCATGGGACTTATTGAGGAGACATGTAACGTGGAGTTTGATGAGAATAACGGCTCCCAAGTGGAGCAAAGTGGCACTTGTGATGTAGGTGATGAAATTCCTCCCCAAGCCATAAGAAGAATGGGTGTTGGTTTTATCCTACCCATTGAGGAACCCCTTGTGGCCGAAGGAGAAGGACAATGCTCCACTCTTGTGGATCCATCACCAACCCAAGACCCACATGCTTCCGAAGAACAAAGTGAAGGCCCTCAACCTCAAGAACAAGACCAAGGGCAAGGTCAATCTCAAGATGGTGTTGTAACATCAAGTGATGCCCAAGGTCAAGTTCTCTCCTCTGAGCAACTTCAAGATCAAGAGCTTCTTCGAGATCAAGAACAAGCTCAAGACGGCGCTCAAGATGATCAAGTGACCACTCCTCGTCTCACCCCCGAGGAGGGATTGGAGCGTCGTGCCACCAAGATTGCTTCCAGGCTCTCCACGAAGGATCATCTCATGACAAATGTGCTTGGAAGCTTAAGAAAGGGGGAAAGCACTTGTAGACAATTAGCAAACTATTGTGAACATCACGTGTTTGTCTCTTGTGTTGAACCCCAAAAGGTCTATGAGGCGCTCGAAGATCCGGATTAGCTCAATGCCATGCATGAAGAACTCAACAACTTCGAGCGCAACAAGGTGTGGAGATTGGTGCCAAGGCCAACGGGGAACCACATTGTCATTGGAGCCAAGTGGATATTAAAGAACAAGCAAGATGCTCATGGGATTATCATTCGCAACAAGGCTCGGTTGGTAGCATAAGGATACTCCCAAGTCGAGGGTATCGACTACGGTGAAACCTTTGCCCCCATTGCTCGTCTTGAATCCATTCGCATGTTGATTGCATATGCTTCTCATCATAACTTTAAGTTACAACAAATGGATGTGAAGAGTGCTTTTCTTAATGGTCCCATTAATGAGTTGGTTTATGTCAAGCAACCCCCCGGGTTTGAGGATCCCTACTTTCCTGATCATGTGTATCAACTCGATAAGGCACTCTATGGCCTTAAACAAGCCCCACATGTGTGGTATGACCACCTTACTGAGTTGTTACAAGACCATGGTTTTGAAGTTGGGCTAATCGACCCCACTCTTTTTACTAAGAAGGTCAAAGGGGAGTTGTTTGTGTGCCAATTATATGTTGATGATGTTATCTTTGGTTCCCCTAACAAAGCTTTCAATGAGGAATTTGCCGCTCTCATGACCTCAAAGTTCGAGATGTCTTCCATGGGAGAGTTGAAGTTCTTTCTCGTGTTCGAAGTGAAGCAAAGAAGAGAAGGAACCTTCATTAACCCAGCCAAATACACTCAAGACATGCTCAAGAGATTCAAGCTAAGTGATGTCAAGCCGGCATCCACTCCTATGTCCGTCAAATGCCAACTTGACATAGATCCCAATGGTAAAGCGGTGGATCAAAAGGTATATCGCTCCATGATTGGCTCTTTGCTTTACCTTTGTGCATCTAGACCGGATATCATGTTGAGTGTGAGAATTTGTGCACGGTTTCAAGCCGCACCTAAGGAAAGTCACTTTGTGGCAGTCAAGCAAATCTTTCGATATTTGGCTCATACCCCAAACTTTGGCCTATGGTACCCAAGAGGAGAAAACTTCAAGCTTGTAGGTTATTCAGACTTAGATTGGGCGGGTGACAAAGTGGATAGGAAGTCCACTTCTGGAGGGTGCCAATTTCTTGGTTTTTGTTTGGTGAGTTGGTCTTCCAAGAAGCAAAGTTGTGTGTCTCTCTCGTCCACCGAAGCAGTGTATGTGGCGGCCGGTAGTTGTGTGCACAACTCTTATGGATGAGGCAAACTTTAAAGGATTAAGGTGTCATTTGTGACAAAGTACCTCTTTGGTGTGACAATGAAAGTGCAATCAAGATTTCTCTCAACCCGGTGCAACACTTCAAGACGAAGCATATTGAGATCCGGTATCACTTCATCTGGGATCATATTAGGCGAGGAGAGATCGAGCTCAACTATGTCAACACTCTTGATAACCTTGCAGACATCTTCACGAAGCCCTTGGATGAAGCAAGATTTCATGAGTTAAGGCATGAGCTAAATATCATTGATTCGAGCAATGTTGCTTGAACCCGTGCACACCCCACCATACTCAACTTGTTATCTTGTTTAGGTGTAGGAATGGACATAGGGGGAGTGTTGTTCTCTCAATGAACTCTCCCTCCCCCCATTATGCATAAATTGATCAACTCTTTCACATTAGCCATTTTTGATGGCACTTGTGCTTCAAAGACAAGTTTTGGTCATGGGCCCAAGGATAATTCTTCGCGGTGCCATACCAATTGACTCAAACATAGGTGGCTCCAGCCACCGCCCTCTCCTGGGAGAGGTTCTCGTGGTTGGTCCTTGTTGTCTGTACTACCGACTAGCAGGTGCGGTACTACCGCTTGTACGGTACTACCGCACGGGCCGCGGTACTAAAGCTCTACTGCCGCTCCGAGCCCTGGTACTACCGTGCCACCACGCGGTACTACCGCGACTAGGAGCGACACTAATTTTTTAGGACCGCGTGACCAGGCCGTACTACCGCTGCTGTCAAACCTTCTTCATGGCAATTACCATATGCATTTTCTACTGGTTTCCTGTGTGTTGATGTGGTCTTTGTTTTGACTCGTCTCGCTTCTCGTGTGTGTTTGTGTTTTGTGTGTGTCTCAGGTGGTGGCTCCGGTGTCCCTGCTCGTCGTTCCAATCCAAGCCGAGACACGGGTTCCAAGTGTCTGTGCAACCAAGAGGATGTTCCAGAGGGCTCCAATGCCCCCAAGCGCAATGTCAAGACCACTGCTAGCAAGGTCAAGGAACCAACAAGGGACATGGATGAGATACCTCTTGCTGAGTTTGTCTCTCTCAGGAAGATCAACCCCTATGCGCATCCTCGTGCAAACTTCAGAGGGAATGAACTGTTTTGGACCAAGCAGCAGAATCTCATTTACTTGGATGTGATCAAGGCCAAGCAGAATCTGTATGTGGATGTGCACTGGATCGACATGCATCACATGAGGGAGGATAAGCATCGTCACTACTTTGGTGAGGCCTTGGACCTTGTGGAGCTGTTTGCCATTGAGGATGTGATCTCTTTTCATCTGGACTATGACCCCGAGCTGGTGGCCCAGTTCTTTGCCTCAGTCCACTTCCACTCTAGGGAGGATCGGAGGATGACCTGGATGACCAATGGACGTCAGTTGACTGCTACTTGGAAGGAGTTCATGGATTTGCTCAGAGTGCCTGATGAGGGGCTCCACACGCCGGTTGGTGTTCGCCCTCATGCCAACGCCGAGTCAGCTAACAAGGACAAGCTTATGATGTTCTATGTTGAGAAGAAACTAGCCAGTGGCTAGTCGACATGGGTGCTCAACCCGTTCGTTGACATCATGCACCGGATCTTCCGCCACTCCCTCTTTCCTCGCATTGGGGACAAGGACAAGGTGCATGCCTTTCTTGTGGACATGTTGCTCATTTGTGAGGAGGCCCGAGTGTCTCAGACTCAAGCACTTGATGTCTCACATATCATGTGGTGTGAGCTTCGGTTCGCGGCTTTCACCCGCAAGGTTCCCATCTATGGTCCATATATGTTCCTCCTGATCTGCAAGACTTGGGAGAAGATCTATCCCAATGAGGAGTTTCTGGCCCCTGACTGGATCTGTCATGACTCCATCAGACTCCGCATCAAGCCCCAGTGGGCTAACATTACTACTCGTGCCGAGGCTCAGACTGCTAAGTGGGCAGCTGATGAGGAGGAGATTGAGGAGGAGAGTGCAGCTAAGGACAGCTCTGCGGGATATGCACCTCTCTACACTGAGCCCTCATGGGTGAAGAAGCTGAAGGCCAAGATGAAGGCCTTGTTCTGCATGCAGGCCAAGGGGCAGTATCGGACTCACGTGGCCTCCAAGGAGAGTCGCCGCCGCGACAAGAAGATCATGAGGGTTTTTGGAGAGGATGTTTCTGGCGGCTCTGAGGAGCACATCACTCCAGAGGCTGAATGGATGGCAATACAAGGCTATAGGTGGACTGATTCTGAGGAGGAGCACATTCCCGTTGCCGAGTCCGACAAGGAGCGTGCGAGCGACTACTCCGCTTGAGCCACCACTTGTGTTGTAGGTGTCCTCTCTGCCTTTTTGGCGTCTCGATGCCAAAGGGGCAGAGAGTGTAGGGATTTGTCATGTCGTGTCGTGTCGTGTTTGCTTCGCTTGTTTTGTTGAACCTTGTTTGCTTTGGTTTGGTTTGATTTTATTTGAGCGTGTGAGACTTATCGATCATATGGTGTAAGACATATGCACTCTATCTATCGCACCCTACTGAGCTTATGATATATTGTGCTTCTTAGTTCATGCTCTTATTTACTATCATGCTTAGTGTTAGCATTGTTATTGCAAGATATGCCATGTCTATAAAATACAGGGGGGTGTTGATCCTAGTATGTGTGGCGTGTAGTCCAAAGCACTAATCTAACTAGCACACATCTAGGGGGAGCCCGTCTATATTTTAGAGATGTATGGTTTGCTCATGTTCTATTCTTTCTCCCTTGTGCAAATCTCGTATTGTCATCAATCCACCAAAAAGGGGGAGATTGTAAGGGCATATTTATCCCAAAGGTGTTTTGGTGATTGATGACAATGCATTTGCGGACTAATCGTGTGTCTCGAGTATTTCAGATATTTCATGACTAGGCATGAGACGGTTAGGAGCCCCTCGAAGATTATTGAAGATGGTGTTTTTCTATGGTTCTTTTTAGGTGGGTTTGAGTCGTAGGAAAGCCGTACTATTAAGAGGGGGTCCACTTTGGAAAGGTTTGGGTGTAATCGTCACGTACACGTTTACTCGTCTTTGCACCACCTTTCCTTTAGCACCTTGGAGCATCCTTCATTTCTTCTTATTTGTGCAAAAAGAAGTCTTCCTATCTGTTGTCGTTCTGAGGCTTGCGGTAGTACTGCTCTTCGGAGCAGTAGTACCACAGGTCACTGAGGTAGTACCACATGCCTTTGCGGTAGTACCGCAGGTGGTCATGGTAGTACCGCTCCTTGGGAGACGTAGTACCGTGAGCCCTGGTCCGACACAGCACCAGTAGCGGAAGTAGGAGCGGATGTAATTTTTTACATCCGCTCCCCGCTCGGTAGTACCACTTGCCTTCAGCGGTAGTACCGTGTCAGACTCTTTGCACTTCTTGGAAATCAGCGGAACTAGCCACGAACGTTTATCTGTCCATGGCCTTCCCAGGCTGGTCCAACCCTGCCTTGCGGTAGCACCGTAAGGCCTTGCGGTAGTACCGCTTGGCTGGCGCGGTAGTACCACTTATCGCGGGCTGGTTAAGTGGATAACAGTTGGATTTCTCTCTCCACTATATAAGGGGTATCTTCTTCTCCGAGTTGACCACCTCTTCCAACCCTAAGCTCCATTGTTGCTCCAAGCTTCATTTTCGCCCGATCTCTCTCCCTAGCCAATCAAACTTGTTGATTTTCTAGGGATTGGTTGAGAAGGCCTCGATCTACACTTCCACCAAGAGAAATTCGATTCCCCTCACTAATCCCTTGCGGATCTTGTTAATCTTGGGTGTTTGAGCACCCTAGACGGTTGAGGTCACCGCGGAGCCATATTGCATTGTGGTGAAGCTTCGTGGTGTTGTTGGGAGCCTTCGATTAAGTTGTGCAGATTGCCCCAACCTTGTTTGTAAAGGTGCGGTCGTCGCCTCCAAGGGCACCAATAGTGGAATCACAGCACCTCGCATTGTGTGAGGGCGTGAGGAGAATATGGTGGCCCTAGTGGCTTCTTGGGGAGCATTGTGCCTCCACACCGCTCCAACGGAGACGTACTTCCCCTCAAAAGGAAGGAACTTCGGTAACACATCCTTGTCTCCACCGTCTCCACTCTTGGTTATCTCGTACCTTTACTTGTGCAAGCTTATTTGTGTTATTTCCCTTCCTTGCTTGTGTGCTTGTCATTGTTGCATCATATAGGTTGCTCACATAGTTGCATGTCTAGACAACCTGCTTCGATGCAAAGTTTAATTTGGTAAAGAAAAGTTAAAAATTGTTAGTTGCCTATTCACCCCCCTCTAGTCAACTATATCGATCCTTTCAATGGTGTTGTACATTTCCCATGTTATGTGGTCAGAGCTTCACTCTGTCGTGATGGAGCGTAAGTGCCCGATCTATGGCCCTTACTTGATGCACCTCACTGAGGACACATGGAATAATGTGTTCCCTATGGAGGCGCTACTCACTGGGCAGTTGGTATCCCATGATGTTGTTCAGCTGAGGCAGCAGTAAAAATGGGGTTCTACCACATCGGTTCCTCCAGAGATTGAGACTGTTAGGTCTGAGGATGATGATGATGATGGGCCAGACTTTGAGCCATCGACTAAGGAGCCATCTTGGGCTAAAAAGCTTAGTCAGAAGATGAAGAAGTTGTTTTGCTTTGAGGCTAAGGGTCAGTACAGGGCACATGTGGCTGCTAAGAAGGCCCGCAGTAGAGACAAGGCCATTATGAGGCAGATTGGCCTTGAAATCTCTAGTAGCTCTGAGCACAAGATCACAGATGAGGAGGCTTGGATCTCTTAGAACTGCATGTGGTTTAATTCAAATAAGGAAGATGATTGTCCGTCTCATGCTGCACAGGAGTCTGAGGAGGAGGAGGAGCATGATTGGTGATGCCGTGGAGTGTTGCTACCACCTTTGTCTTAGTGGTGCCCTTTTCCCTTGGGGTGTCTCGATGCCAAAGGGTGAGAGAGTTTAGGGATTTCTCGAGTCACAGGTGTGTCTTATTTGTTTGCTTTTCTCTTTCGTGAACTCTTTTATCATATTGCTTTGGTTTGTGTTTGTGAAACCTGGAAACCGAGACATATGGTGTGAGCCATATGCTACCCTTATTATCCTCTATGTCTAGCATTGTGTTAGCTTATGAGATATCATGCTTATCTTGTGCACTATCTTTATGCTCATGCTATTCAGTGCATCCTTCATTATCTTTCTTATATTATTGATTCAAGTTTTTCCAGTCTATAAAAAATAGGGGGAGTGTTGATCCTAATGTGTGTACTTTGCATTCCAAAATCATACTTAATTAGTGCACATATCTAGGGGGAGACCATCAATATTTTGTAGGATTGGGTTTGCATACTATCATGGGTTTATGCTTGTGCAAATCCCGTGTTGTCATCAATCCACCAAAAAGGGGGAGATTGTCAGGGCATATTTCTCCCTTAGTGGTTTCAGTGATTGATGACAATGCTTTTGCGGACTAATTGTGTGCATTGAGAATTTCAGATATTTGATCATATGGCACAAGACAATTCGAGCCCCTCGGAGTTTAGAGTGAAGACGAGTTTTTTCCTACATTTCTTTTTCGGTGGACTTGAGCCGTAGGAAAACTGTACTATCAAGAGGGGGTCCGCTTCGGAAATGTGTGTCCCCCACTATATAAAGGGGGTCTTCTTCCCAAGAAGACCCAACTCTTCCTCCCCATACTCCATTATTGCTCCAGAGCTCATTTTCGCCCGATCTCTCTCCGCAGCCAATCAAACTTGTTGATTTTCTAGGGATTGGTTGAGAAGGCCCCGATCTACACTTCTGATAAGAGAAATTTGATTCCCCCCACTAATCCCTTGCGGATCTTGTTACTCTTGGGTGTTTGAGCACCCTAGACTGTCGAGGTCACCTCGGAGCCACATTCCATTGTGTTGAAGCTCCGTGGTGGTGTTGGGAGCCTCCAATTCGGTTGTGGTGATTGCCCCAACCTTGTTTGTAAAGGTTCGGTCACCGCCTTCAAGGGAACCACTAGTGGAATCACAGAATCTCACATTGTGTGAGGGCGTGAGGAGAATATGGTGGCCCTAGTGGCTTCTTGGGGAGCATTGTGCCTCCACACCGCTCCAACGGAGACATACTTCCTCTCAAAGGGAAGGAATTTTGGTAACACATCCTCGTCGCCACCGGCTCCACTTGTGGTCATCTCTTATCTTTACTTTTTGCAAGCTTTACTTGTGTTGTGTATCTTGCTTGCTTTTGTTTTTGTCATTGCTAGTGTTGGGGCTTTGGGACTAGGGCACCCAGGCACGTCTACTTGCGGCCCACCGCGTGGATCCATCAAAGGCCCGACACGGCTCAGCGTCAAGACCTTGTGAGCAAGACCCTTGAGAGGCCAACTACACCAGGGCATCCCGTGGGGTGGTCTCCTAAGGCCGCCTCCCGAGGTGCGGACATCCCTAGGCTCGCACCCCGTCCCGCGAGGCGCATGGTGATGCAAGCCATGATGAAGGAAGCCAGAAGAGCGGCAGCGGGTGCAGGCGAGGCTAGTTTCCTCTTTCGTGTCAAGGAGGCAAGGATGTACGCGGGTTCCCTAGGCAGCCCCAAAGCTTTCCCCTTTGGTGCAATAGGACCAGAACCACGAGATCGATAGGACAGAGGTCAACACCGAGCCCACCTGTACGTCATGACTAGAATCTTTGCTGGCGAAGACCACCTTTAGTCAGGATAGTGTGTACTGCTATCCGCCTTGAAAATTGGCCACTATGGTATCCCTTCCCGCCTAAGCCTTAGGGGAAGAGGACCGCACTATTATAAATATAGGCTAGTCTCCACTGTAGAGAGGTCAGGGACAAGGGACTCTGATCCGATCCACTCACTCTCTGAGCCCTCGTGAGGCAGCTTACCCTTGTAGCAGTTCATACTCATCCTCCTCGCAAGGCAATCCACCACAAGGCAAGAGTAGGGTCTTACACCGCAAGGTGGCCCAAACCTGGGTAAATCTTGTGTTCTTGTCCCGTTCGCTCACTTAAGCACGACGGAGCAAGGCCGTGAGGCGGTGAGAAGCAGGCCGTAGCCCAATGGGGTCATTCGTACATGTTCTAGAGTTCGAACCTTGTTTGGGTCCGTGGAGCCCCGATTCCGGCATTTTATGCACCAGGTAGGGGTGTTTCGAAGTTCTTCTGCCTCACTCCATCTTTGCTTCACCACCCTCGTGGCCGATGCTCGTGGTGTTCGTGCCGAGCGTCGGGCTGCCCGTGTCGCCAAGACGACACCAGTAAGCCGCGGCGCCCCTCGCCACTCCGCTTCTCCCACGGCCAACGCCGCCACCGACCCTGCCGCTCATGAGCAGCAGGACTCTTCGCTGCCACCCTCTGTGCAGCGTGATGGCCGCACCGCCACGCCTTCCCTCACTCCAGCCATGGCTTTGTCCTCCCACGCTCGCCGCGGGCTGGCAAACGTGCAGGCTGCACTGCTCATGGCGCGTGAGCTGCTTCGCTACCGCCCCACCAACGAAGGCTATGACACCTGGTTGGGCCGCCTGACCGAGCTCGTCAACGCCGCGGGCGAGGCCCCGACGCATTCCCACTTGGCTCCACCCAGCGCCGCCTCACCCGGGCGACGTGGCGCACGGGGCACCTCCGCCTCCTCCCCTATGCAGTGACGACGTCGGGCCAAGGCACGAGGCGCGGCCGCGCGACCCTCCACATGGGGTGCCGGCGCCGGCGCAGGACAAGGCCAGCTACCAGGTCGTGCAGCAGCCGCAGTACGACACACGTGCGCTTCAGGCACAGCCATGTTAGCACCCAGATCGGGCCGCTCTGGAAGCTACGGCGCATGGGTGCCAGGACTGCGCACCTCCAGCGTGGGCCATGCCTGTGAGCGCGGCGGGTTGCCGCACCTTCACTCGTGAGCTACGCTGTGTTGTCTTTCTCGTCAAATTCAAGCCAGAGCTACCCCCACGCTACGACGGCATCCCTGACCCTACGGAGTTCCTCCAGCTCTACACGCTGAGCACGGAGGTGGCAAACGGTGACGACAAGGTCATGGCGAACTTGTTCCCAATGGCCCTCAAGGACGGCGCGCGCTCGTGGCTCATGCACCTCCTAGAAGGGTTGATCTCTTCGTGGGATGAACTCTGCAAGCGGTTCATCGGCAACTTCCAAGGCACCCGCAACCGTGCTCTCACCATCAATGACCTACGACGCATGAAGCAGCACCCATACGTGACTCTCCGCAAGTACATTCAAGGCTTCACCCATGTTCACCTCAAGATCCCGAAGGCCTCAGACGAAGCCATCATCTCGGCTTTCACGGAAGGCATCACAGACTTCAGGATGAGCGAGGAGCTCGCCATCAACGATGACATGTGCTTGGTGCTAGAGCTATTCAATCTGGCTGACAAGTGTGCCAAAGCTGAAGAAGGCCGCCTCTCCCACCTCAAGCACCCGGACGTCGACCCCGAAGGCAAGAAAGACAAGGCCAAGGAAGTGAAGTGCAAGGGGCCCACCATGCTGGCAGCAGAGCCTGAGCTGAAGCGCGTCCATGACTATGACGAACCCACCAAGGATGTCTGCTCGTTCTATGTCTTCCACAACGTGCACTCCCATGACACCGATGACAGTCAGGAGCTCAGGGCGCTCCGAGACGAGCACCTGGGCCATCGCCCCGAGCGTGGTAACCGTGGCTTCGGCCATGGAGGAGGCCGTGTAGGAGGCCGATGGGACAACGGCAACCCCCGTAGACGCTGGCACGACCAGCCTCGCGAGGGTGGCTGGCACGATCAGCCTCGGGACAGTGCCTAGCGCGATCTGCCTCGCGAGGCCCGTCCTCAGGGCAACGCTGGCCTCCATCCTCTGCCACCGCCCTCCAGGAGGAATGAAGATAACCAGCGAGACAAGGGGGCTGGGGGCTCCCACAAGCCTCGCGCGTTTGCATGCATCCTCGGCGGTGCTCAGGTGCCTGCCTCGAACTGCATCTTCAAGCAATTCTCTCGTGAGGTGAACGCGGCCCTCCTAAGGTTCGAGGTTGTGCATAAGTGGTCGCAGTACGCCATCACTGAAAGTGCGTTATATCGACTAGAGGGGGGGTGAATAGGCGATTTTTATGAAAGTCTTCAAAACGTGGAAGTTAAGAAGACAAATAGTAGAGATATGCCTATTACTATGCAGCGGAAGTTAGACTACACTAGGCAAGCCATGGTCAAGTATCAACAGAGTGAAAGCACAGTGACAAATAGTTGTAGTGTAATAAGGATCAGGTAGGAAGATATTATGAAGCCAAACAGATCATACACTCACGTTGTGAAGACAAAAGATAGAACAGACATGCAATGACTTCACAATGAGTAATCAGTAAGTAAAAGGAAGTGAAGATGAAACCAGTGACTCGTTGAAGACAATGATGTGTTGGACCAGTTCCAGTTGCTGTGATAACTATATGTCTGGTTGGAGCGGCTAGGTATTTAAACCTTAGGACACACAGTCCCGGACACCCAGTCCTGAACACGCAGCTCAGGACACCCAGTCCTCACCGTATTCTCCTTGAGCTAAGGTCACATAGACCTCGCCCAATCACTCTGGTAAGTCTTCAAGGTAGACTCCCAAACCTTCACAGACTTCGTTCACTGGCAATCCACAATGTCTCTTGGAAGCTCAGAACGCGACGCCTAACCGGCTGGAGGATGCACAGTCCTCAAGTGTAAAAAGTCTTCAGATCACATAGACAAGAAGACTTAAGTGATGCCCAATTCTCTCTGGCTCTAGTGGTTAGGGCTTTTATCCTCACAAGGAATTCTCTCTCAAAGGCTTCGAGGTGGGTTGCTCTCAAACGACAAAAGCCGTACTTTCTATCTGAGCAGCCAACCGTTTATGGTTGTAGGGGGTGGGCTATTTATAGCCACTTGGCAACCCGACCTGATTTGTCCGAAATGACCCTGGGTCACTAAGGAACTGACACGTGTCCCAACGGTCAGATTTCAAACTCACACGGCAACTTTACTTGGGCTAGAAGCAAAGCTGACTTGTCCGACTCTGGACAAGATTCGCTTTCATAGTCTTCACTCGAAGACATAGGTTTTTGATTTAGGCATCACTTCAGTCATTCTGACTGGTTCTCCTGGACCCCACTTAACAGTACGGTGGTTCCTATGACTCAACACAAAAAGAAAAAGAACTACGAAAGATCTAAGTCTTCGAGCTCCATAGGCTTCATATCGTGTCTTCTCTTGTCATAGTCTTCAATGTGAATATCTTCATATACCACCTTTGACTTCAATGTCTTCATACATTTTTAGGGGTCATCTCTGGTAGTAAAACCGAATCAATGAGGGACTTCTACCTGTGTTATCCTGCAATTCTCACAAACACATTAGTCCCTCAACTAGGTTTGTCGTCAATACTCCAAAACCAACTAGGGGTGGCACTAGATGCACTTACAATCACGATTGACTCCAAGGATCACCTCAGGTGTTCGGCCATCGCAGGCACTCCCCATGTTGTGCACGCCCACCATCATCAATGTTTCAGTCACCAAGACCCTCATCAATGGCGGCGCCGGCCTAAACATCCTCTCTGCGGAGACATTCGAGATGCTTCAAGTGCCTTATGACCAGCTCATGCCCACCAGGCCATTCTCGGGGGTGATTGGTGCTACTTCTTGAGCTTGCATTGGTTTTTCCCTTGAAGAGGAAAGGGTGATGCAGCAAAGTAGAGATAAGTATTTCCCTCAACTTTGAGAACCAATGTATCAATCCAGTAGGAGATACACGCAACTCTCCAATCTATGTACTAGCACAAACAATCAAACACTTGCACCCAGCGCGATAAAGGGGTTGTCAATCCCTTCACGGTCACTTGCAAAGGTGAGGTCTGATAGAGATAGATATAAAAGATTACTAAAACATAAAACAAAGTAAAAGTAAATAAATTGCAGTGAGGTATTTTTGGGTGTTTTGGTTCAGAGATCTGAAAAATATATAATGGAAAATAGACCCAGGGGCCATAGGTTTCACTAGAGGCTTCTCTCTTGAAGGAAAATAGCAGGGTGAGTGAACAAATTACTGTCGAGCAATTGATACAAAAGCGCAAAGTTATGACGATATCCAAGGCAATGATTATGAATATAGGCATCACGTCCATGTCAAGTAGATGGACTCATGCCTGCATCTACTACTATTACTCCACACATCGCCCGCTATCCAGTATGCATCTAGAGTATTAAGTTCATAAGAACGGAGTAACGCCTTAAGCAAGATGACATGATGTAGAGGGATAAACTCAAGCAATATGATGAAAACCCCACCTTTTTACCCTTGATGGCAACAATACAATACGTGTCTCGCTACCCCTACTTTATCACTGGGTGAGATCACCGCAAGATTGAACCCAAAACTAAGCACCTCTCCCATTGCAAGAAAATCTAATCTAGCTGGCCAAACCAAACCGATAATTCGAACAAAAATACAAAGATATCAAATCATGCATATACGAATTCAGAGCAGATTCAAATAATATTCATAGATAAACTAATCATAAATCCATAATTCATTGGATCTCGACAAACACACCGCAAAGGAATATTACATCAGACATATCTCCAAGAACATCAAGGAGAACATGGTATTGAGGATCAAAGAGAGAGAAGAAGCCATATAGCTACTAGCTATGGACCCGTAGTTCTGTGGTAAACTACTCACGCTTCATCGGAAGGGCAACAGAGTTGATGTGGAAGCCCTTTGTGATCGAATCTCCCTCCGTCAGGGTGCTAGAAAAGGTCCCTAGATAGGATCTCATGGGTATAGAAGGTTACGGCAGCAGAAAAGTATTTTGGTGGACGCTTCTGGTCGTTTGGGAATATTTGGGAATTTATAGAGCTGAGAGGGAGGTCGGTGGACTCCCGGGGCCCATAAGCCAGCCCCCCCCCTAGGGCGCGCCCTAAGGGCTTGTGGAGCCCTCGGGACTCTTCTGACTTCATCTCCATGTTCCGTGGATGTCTTCAAGTCCAAGAAAAATCATCGCGGAAGTTTTATTCCGTTTGGACTCTGTTTGATATTCCTTTTTCGTAAAACTCGAAAATAAGGAAAAAAACAAAAACTGACACTAGGCTCTGGGTTAATAAGTTAGTCCCAAAAGTAATATAAAATAGCATATTAATGCATATAAAACATCCAAAACAAATAATATAATAGCATGGAACAATAAAAAATTATAGATATGTTGGAGACGTATCAACTGGCGGCTCCACCACTCCCCTGGGGCAGGTGTGCCTCCATATCACCTTCGGCAAGCGCGACAACTACCTTAATGAGCTAGTCGACTTCAACATAGCCCACATTAGCCTCCTGTACAACGCCATCCTGGGGTACCCTGCCCTCGCCAAGTTCATGGCGGCCACCCACCATGGCTACAACGTCCTCAACATGCTTGGCTGCAGGGGCGTCATCACTGTTGCTTGCGATGAGAAGGATGCGGTCTGCTCCCTCGAGCACGCCTACCGAGCCGCAGCGATCGAGAACTCTAACGGTGAAGGTGACGCTGTGCCTCATGTGGCTGCCCCCGTGAAGAAGAAGCAACTCCTCCCCAAGGGCCGTCCTGAGGCAAAGAAACCCGCCGCCGAAGCCACATGCTCCATGCCTGCTGCCGGGGCACCCCTTCCTCCTGCATAGGAAGGCGCACCCGATGCTTCCCTAACGGCGGGCCTGGGGGCTTCCATCTGGAGAGCGTCTGACCTAACCAGTGCAACGAGGGAGGTGTTCGGGCACCACTTGGAGGCGTGCTTCTAACCGCGCCCCCACAAGCAAGGAACGAGGGGCGAGGCGCCAGGAGCACAAGAGTTCATCACCAAGGCAATCGAGGAACTTCAGGAAGCACATGCCATGCACGACAAAAGCCGCCCTGTGCACCCTACCAGTGCAGCTGCCGTCCCCAACATGGGCGATGGGCTGCGAGTTTGCGTCAACATTCAGGGCCTCAACATGACCGCTTCTCAAGACCTCGTTGGGCCGTCACACGTCCGTTGGAGCGGGGGCTGCCCTTGCAACTACATCTGCATGCCCTTTGGCCTGCTCAATGCAGGCGCCACATACCAGCGGTTCGCGCTGCTTGCGCTGGCGTCTGATACATCTCTGTCATATCCACTTTTCCTAACGCTTTTCCTCTTGTTTTCGACTCTGATTTGCATGATTTGAATGAAACTAACCTGGACTGACGTTGTTTTTGGCAGAACTACCATGGTGTTGTTTTTTGTGCAGAAATAAAAGTTCTTGGATTGGAATGGAACTTTTTGGAGAATTATTTCAGAATATATAAAAAGTACTGGAGGCAAGAACCACCGGAGGGTGCCCCCTGGTTGAGCACAACCCACCAGGACGCGTGGCCCCTCCAGGCACGCCCAGGTGGGTTGCGCCCACCTGGTGGCCCCGCAGACCCTCATTCCAATTCCTTAATACCAATATTTGGAGAAAAAAATCAGAGAGGAAGTTTCATCGCGTTTCACGATACGGAGCCGCTGCCACCTCCTGTCCTTCATCGGGAGGCCGGATCTGGAGTCCGTTTGGGGCTCCGGAGAGGGGGATCTTCGATCTTCGTCATCACCAACCCTCCTTCATCGCCAATTCCATGATGCTCCCCACCAGGAGTGAGTAATTCCTTCGAAGGCTCGCTGGTCGGTGAGGAGTTGGATGATATTGATCAAGTAAACGAGTTAGTTTTGTTAGGGCTTGATCCCTAGTATCCATTATGTTCTGAGATTGATGTTGTTATGACTTTGCCATGCTTAATGCTTGTCACTTTGGGCCCGGGTGCCATGATTTCAGATCTGAACGGTTTATGCTTTCACCATTATATCTATGTTCTGGATCCGATCTTGGAAGTCATATTCACCTATTATGTGTTATGATTTGTAAACCCTAGTGTGACAGTAACTGGGATAATTTCCATTGATGACCATAGTTTGAGGAGTTCATGTATTCACTGTGTGTTAATGCTTTGTTCCAGTTCTCTATTAAAAGGAGGCCTTAATATCTCTTAGTTTCCTTATGGACCCTGCTGCCATGGCAGAGTAGGACAAAAGATGTCATACAAGTTCTTTCCATAAGCACGTATGACTATTTACGGAATACATGCCTACATTATATTTATGAACTGGAGCTACTTTTGTATCACCCTAGGTTATGACTGTTGTGTGATGAATATCATCCAACGAATCCACTGATCCAATGCCTATAAATTTCCTACATATTGTTCTTGCTAAGTTACTACTGCTACTGTTACTGTTACACTTGCTACAAAATCACTGCTATCACTGTTACCGTTACTTGGGAATATTATCTATTTATCACTATGAAGAATCTGGAGGATACTAAAACCAAGATCGTTCCCTCTAGGACAAGGGGAGGTAAGGAACTGCCATCACACTTTGCACTTGATTCACCTTCTGTTTTGAGTAGACTTGCAACACCACCACATGCTCTTAATCCTGATATGTCCCAAGTTATTGATGATGCTACTTCTGCTATGAATGATACCCATGATAATGCTAGTACCTTGCTTGATGATGATGTGCCACTAGGTGAATTTCTTGATCAACAAATTGCTAGAGCTAAAAATATTGAGCATGTTGAAACTGATGAAGTACTTGAAACTGAAAATCTTGAAACACCTATTAGACCTAGACCTCCTAGATATGAAATGCCTAAGATACCTGATGACCCACAAGTATAGGGGATCAATCATAGTTCTTTCGATAAGTAAGAGTGTCGAACCCAACAAGGAGCAAAAGGAAATGGCAAGTGGTTTTCAGCAAGGTAATCTCTACAAGCACTGAAATTGTCAGTAATGAGTAGTTTGATAGCAAGGTAATTTGTAACGAGCAAGTAAAGGTAACAGTAAATAAAGTGCAACAAGGTAGCCCAATCCTTTTGTGGCAAAGGACAAGCCAAAACGGCCTCTTATAATAAGCAATGTGTTCTTGATGATACACAGGAATTTCATCTAGTCACTTTCATCATGTTGGTTTGATTCGTGTTCGCTACTTTGATAATTCGATATGTGGGTGGACCGGTGCTTAGGTGCTGTTCTTACTTGAAAAAAACCTCCTACTTATGATTAACCCCCTCGCAAGCATCCACAACTACAAGAAAAGTAATAAGATAAAATCTAACCATAGCATTAGACTTTTGGATCCAAATCAGTCCCTTACGAAATAGCGTATAAAGTAGAGTTTAAGCTTCTGTCACTCTAGCAACCCATCATCTAATAACTACTCCACAATGCATTCCCTTAGGCCCAAATATGGTGAAGTGCCATGTAGTCGATGTTCACATGACACATTAAGGGAATCACAACATACACATCATCAAAATATCGAACACATATCAAGTTCACATGATTACTTGCAACATGACTTCTCCCGTGACCTCAACAACAAAAGTAACTACTCACAATTGATAATCATGCTCAAGATCAGAGGGGTATTAAATAGCATAATGGATTTGAACATACAATCTTCGACCAAATAAACCATATAGTAATCAACTACAAGATGTAATCAACACTACTAGTCACCCACAGGTACCAATATGAGGTTCCGGTACAAAGATTGAACACAAGAGATGAACTAGGGTTTGAGAGGAGATGGTGCTGTTGAAGAGGTTGATGAAGATTGGCCTCCCATAGATGAGAGGGTTGTTGGTGATGATGATGATTTCCCCCTCCGGGAGGGAAGTTCCTCCAGCGGAATCGCCCTGCCGGAGGGCAAAAGTGCTCCTACCCAAGTTCCGCCTCGAGACTGCAGTGCTCCATCCCGAAAGTCCTCCCCTTATTTTTTTTCTAGGTCAAAATGACTTATATACCAGAAGAGGGGATCCAGAGGTGGCTCGAGGAGGGCACAACCCACTAGGGCGCGCCTGGGCTGCCTGGCGCGCCCAGGTGGGTTGTGCCCACCTGGTGGGGCCCCACTGGTAGTTATTTGCTCCAATATTCCTCATATATTCCAAAACAATTCTCGGAAAATTTTCAGCTCATTTGGAGATGTGTAGAATACATGACTCTGACGTAGCTTTTTCAGGTCCAGAATTCCAGCTGCCAGCATTCTCCCTCTTTGTGTAAACCTTGCATATTATGATAGGAAAGGCATTAGAATTACTCCATAAAGCATTATTATGCATAAAATCATTGTAAATAATAGTAGGAAAACATGATGCAAAATGGACGTATCAACTCCCCCAAGCTTAAACCTCGCTTGTCCTCAAGTGAAAACCAAAATCGAAAAACATGTCAACATGCTTAGAGAGAGGTGTCGATAAAAACAAAATACGGACATAAAAGCATCATGCATATTATTATAACAACAACAAACTTTAATCGTAAAACTTTATCCCATAACTTTTATCATATAACTTCTCACAAGCAAGTAACAATTCATCACAACATCGAAGTAAAAGCATAAACTCTATTGGAAACCAACAAACTATGTTCTCAATCAACTTTGCGACTATAATCCATCATCTTTTTAGGAAGGGTCTCGTATTGGAGCCTTTTGGCAAGTCCACATACTCAACCATCATATCGTCTTCAATGATTGCTAACACTCACCGCATACACATGAGCAAAAAGTTTCAACCGGACAGCTAGATAGATAGGGGATTAAAGTTTTTTCCTCCCAACGTATTCACCTCAAGGGTGATGTCAACAAAAATAACTCATGCTCACCCATATCCAACTAGATATATGTGACTGGATCTTTCCTCACCACATGATGCTCGCAAAAAGATAAAATAAAAAAGGAATAGGGAAGAATACTTTGACTCCTGCATAAAAGTAAATACATAAAAGTAAAAGATAGGCCCTTCGCAAAGGGAAGCAGAGGTTGCCATGCACTTTTTGTTTGCATGCTCAATCTCTTAGTGCAAAAGAACGTCACGTTATATTGCCCCTTGTGATAGCAACCTTTATTATGCAGTATGTCCCTTTTATTATTTTGCCATCACAAGTTCATACAATGCTCAATTTTATCTTACACTTAATGATCTAACACATTTAGAAGCATTTTTTATTTCCTTATTGCACTGATGACAACTTAATTGAAAGATCTTACTCAAACCATAGGTAGGTATGGTGGACTCTCAAAACAAGATTTTGGGTTTAAGGGTTTTTGGATGCACTAGTATCTCTACTTAGTGTGGAATTTTTGGCTAGCAAAGGTAGGGAGCAAGCACCACAAGTTAAAGGATCTATGACAATATAACTTCTATGTGAATATGAACAAACATAAATCATTACGTTGTCTTCCTTGTCCAACGTCAACAATTTTGGCATATAATATTTTGATGGGGCCTCACAATCATAAAAGATGTCCAAGATAGTGAATTTGCATGTGTCTCTTCTCTTCTCTTATTAATTTTTTCATGAATTGCATCATTGACCAATGCTATGTTTGTCAGTCTCCAATAAATTTTATCACTTATAGTTTCCTTATGTGATGTGATTACTTACCATAAGATTAGCATATGATCTTTTTCATTTATTTTCCTTTCTTTTTATTGGAACATGAAAGTAAAGAAAACAAAACTCAAAGTACTCTTTATAATATATATTTCGCACATGATTACAAATATAGATCACTAAGCAAGCGCTCGAAGAAAGATCAAACTAAAATTTTATTCAACTAATTCAAAAGATAACTAAAGATCGAACTAAGATAAAATAAAGGCAAATATAATGGTGGTGATACGATACTAGGGCACCTTCCCCAAGCTTGGCACAAGACAAGGGGAGTGCCCATACCATGAACTCAAGTCTCCTTTGGTGGTGAAGAAGGTGGTGGTGGTGATGAGGTAGTAGCAAGCTTGTCCTCCAGCTTATGTCGGAGGCTGAAGTTGTCATTCCTAAGATCCTCATTCTCTAGCTCAAGCATCAAGATCTTCTTGCATAATGTTGCTTTGCTATCCTACCAAAATCCGGGAGGTATATCCTCTGAATTGGTATCTTCCTCCTCATATGAGAACTAGAAATATGGGAAGGTCTTCTTAAAGACACTGGGATCCAGAGGTTGGTGAGAAACATAGCTCTCCTCCTCTGAATCTTGGCACGACATAATTTCAGATCTGTCAGAAAACAACAAGAAAGAAGAACAGAAGATTTATATGCGATACGGTGGTCAATACATTTGGGGGGTATATAAAGATTTTTTTTATCTTGGGGGACAAGCAAACGGGAGAAAAACAGAGTCCCAAAGGCAACCCTAGTGGGCATAACCCACCTAGGCGCGCCAAGCGCGCCCTGATGTGTTGTTCCCACCAGGGTTGCCTTCCTGGTTGTTTCTTATTTTCCTAATTTTTGTAATATTCCAAAACTGACAGAAAATATTTTTGCGGATTTTTTGGAGTCCGTTAACTTACCATATCACGTGCCTCCTCTTTTTTCACGATTCTGGAGTGTTCCGGAAGGTTTCTTTTATGTGTTCCTCCGGTGTTATGGTTTGAATAATATTGCTTTCAACATTAATAGGCGTACCTGAGATATAATGTTTGACTCTTAACCATTGACAACCTTTAGGTTAATACCTTCGAAATTATTTGTTTTCACAGCTCCAGAGAGATAAACCTCTTTGGTAATATATGGTACTTGCCATTTGGAGAGAAGTTTTCCTGCAAAGAATCTGAAATGAGAGTTGTACAAAAGAACATATTCACCGTCCCACTTTGAATTCCTGCTTTTGGATTCTTTTGTCATGCCATCTTTTAACATTTTCTTTGAATAGTTTGGCATTTTCATAAGCTTGGATTCTCCAATTATCTAGTGAGCTAATATCAAATAACCTCTTTTCACCAGCAAGTTTGAAATCATAGTTGAGTTCTTTGGTTGCCCAATATGCTTTATGTTCTAACTCAAGAGGCAAATGACAAGCCTTTCCATAAACCATTTTATAAGGAGACATACCCATATGATTTTTATAGGGTCATTTACTGTAACACCCACAATGCGGCTATATCTCCCACGTGTCGGGCACGACTTAGAGGCATAGCCGCATGGTAGGCTTGTCGCAAGAGGGGTAATCTTCACACATCCCATGTACTGAATAAGAAAGGGATAAAGAGTTGGCTTACAATCACCACTTCACACAATACATAAATAATCCATACATCATCCAAAGTACAATCAAAGGTCCGACTATAGAACCAAAATAAAGGAAGACAACCCCAAATGCTAGATCCCCGATCGTCCCAACTGGGCTCCACTACTGATCATCAGGAAAAGAAACATAATAACGACCCAAGTCTTCGTCGAACTCCCACTTGATCTTGGTAGCATCGCCTGTACTGGTATCCTCGGCACCTGCAACTGTTTGGAAGTATCTGTGAGTCACGAGGACTCAGCAATCTCACACCCGCGAGATCAAGACTATTTAAGCTTATGGGTAGGAGAAGGTAGTGAGGTGGAGCTGCAGCAAGCACTAGCATATATGGTGGCTAACATACGCAAATGAGAGCGAGAAGAGAAGCAACACAACAGTCGAGAAGCTAGAAGTGATCAAGAAGTGATCCTGAAAGTACTTACGTTCAAGCATAACACAAGACCGTGTTCACTTCCCGGACTCCACTAAAAAGAGACCATCACGGCTACACACGCGGTTGATTCATTTTAGTAAAATTAAGTTTCAAGTTCTCTACAACCGGATATTAACAAATTCCCATCTGCCACATAACCGCGAGCACGTCTCTCAAAAGTTTATACTCTGCAGGGGTGTCCCAACTTAGCCCATCGCAAGATCTCGCGGTCAACGAAGGATATTCCTTCTCCCGGAAAGACCCGATCAGTCTTGGAATCCCGGTTACAAGACATTTCGACAATGGTAAAACAAGACCAGCAAGACCACCCGACTGTGCCGACAAATCCCGATAGGAGCTGCACATATCTCGTTCTTATGGCACACCGAATAAGCATAGCGTACAGGTACTAATATAACCCAAGTTGCCAAGGGACGGTCCCGCACGATGCTCTACTTTGGACCAATAATTAGAGGAGCACTGGCCCGGGGGTTTAAAATAAAGATGACCCTTGAGTCTGCAGAACCCAAGGGAAAAATGCTTAGGTGGTAAATGTAAAACCAAGGTTGGGCCTTGCTGGAGAAGTTTTATTCAAAGCGAACTGTCAAGGGGTTCCCATAACACCCAACTGCTAAGGAACATAAAATCAAGGAACATAACACCGGTATGACGGAAACTAGGGCGGCAAGAGTGGAACAAAACACCGGGCATAAGGCCGAGCCTTCCACCCTTCACCAAGTATATAAATGCATTAATTAAAATAAGAGATATTGTGATATCCCAACATATCCATGTTCCAATATGAAACAAACTTCAGCTTCACCTGCAACTAAAAATGCTATAAGAGGGGCTGAGCAAAAGCGGTAATTTAGCCAAACAACAGTTTGCTAGGATGGTGGGTTAGAGGCTTCACATGTCAATATGGGAGGCATGATATAACAAGTGGTAGGTAGCGCGACATAGCGGTAGAGCGAACAACTAGCAAGCAAAGATAGAAGTGATTTTGAGGGTATGGTCATCGTGCCTGAGATCCCGCAAGGAAGAAGAACGAGTCCATCAAGAAGATGAACCAACGTAGTCGAACGGATCATCACAAACGCGACGTTACCGGAACTAATAAGAAAAAGCAACACCGGAAAGGAGCAAACAACATGGTAAACAACCAAGCGTAAACATGGCATGATGCACAATCAAGCATGATGCATGTCTGGCTTAAAGAGGCATGGCATGGCAAAGTGCAACAAACAATGCTACAAATTAAGTGGAGTTCAATATGCAACGAGTTGCATATCGACGAAACACCACATACATTTATTTAGTTCTCCCCCGGTTATGTACCCAACAATATTAAATGTCATTAAACATGGCAAGGGGTGAAACCTGAGTAAAATACATAGTTAGGCATTTTAAATGAGGCCGGAAATATCAAACAAAAATTCAACAACAATTTTAAAAAATTTAAATGTTATTATCATGATGTGGATGACATATGCAAGTTATATGCAATTTTATGAAGATGTTGGCAAGTTATAAGATGTGGAGCATTTACGTCACCAGAAAGAAAGGGGTGCCACAGCAACGACAACGGAAAATGATGCATGGCAACATTCCGATGATCCGACAACTCATCGAGATGTCGGTGCAAAATAAAAAGCGACGGGAGCATGTCATGCAAGGATGGTGGGGTGATCCCGGTAACCGGGTGTCCACATGTCGGTGACAAGGCAAAAGAGGGGCAACATGCACCGACAGTTCGGACTCGAGGCGAATAAGGGTGCATCTCATACAACATGCATTCATTCGTTCACAGGCATCGTCTCGGGGTTATACCTTCAAAGCGTGCAATTGGGACGGTTCGAGTTCGTCGAGGGATGTAGAGGAAGTAGTCGTTCCACGATGATAGTAGAAGTAGTGGTACTATCGGTCCTCGCCAGTAGTGGTACACGTTCACGAAGTAGTCGTACACATCGTCGGTAGTTTGTTCACTCAATAGCCTTCAACAGTGGTAGTTGTTCTCGTATCATCGTGGAAGTAGTTGTACATGGTTGCGACGGTAACCGAACTTGGCGATCCGATGGGGTACACTTAAGTCGTCGTGAGAACTTGGTGAATCCGAGGTCTTCGGAGTCGCCGGTAGTTGTACATCTCATAGTGGAATTTGACGGGTCCGAGGACTCCGGGCATCGTGGTACTTCGCAACAACCGGGGCGGTATTGACGCATCCGACCCGAGGGACTTGGTGTGTCCAAAACGTAGCAGCACAAATGTCTCGGTCGGGAGCACTCGTTCGGGCGTCGTTGGTCTTGCGGGTTGTGGCACTTGGCGGTCTTGACGAATCCAAGGGTACTTTGTAGTTCAAAATTGCTCCTGTCCGGGGACGTTTAGTGGAGGAAGGGTCGCAGGTGGTCGAGGCTGATCATGGTCACCGGCGAGAAGCAGGGCATGGGAGGAGGGAGGCCATGGCGCGGCCGCAATGTTTTCGGCGCCGGGAACGAGGTGCAGGAGAAGAGAGGGAGACGAGACGAGGGCGTTGTAGCGGCTCGGAGATCCTGGCGGGGCACCTTTGTTAGACGGGGCGCTCGCCGCCAGGCACTGGTTGTCGGAGGCACGGGAACCAGAAGGAGCTCGAGGACGCAGCCTCCTCTGCTCGGGCGCGGGATCCATGGCGGTTGCGAGCGTGCTGGCGTCGGGGACGAGCGCAGCTCCTCAGGGCTTCCTGTTATAGAGACGAGAGAGAGAGAGCGATTTGAGTAGGGAGAGAGAGAGAGAGTCAAAGAGAAAGGGAACCAGGGGAAGAAAGGAGAGGTGCGGCAGGGGCGTCCTGGTCCGCTGGGCTGCTCCGACGAGGTGGAACTCCGGTGCACAACCTGGAGGTGATGGTGGTCGGCGAGGCCCTCGGGCTCGAGGTCTTTGGCGACCGGGGATCGAGGCGCAGCAGGCATCAGGCGGCAGGCGCAAGCAGGGGAACGAGGGAGAGGGTGAGGGAGACAGATCGAGAGGAGAGGGTGGCTGCGTGCGCGTGCGGCGCTAGAGGCAGCCGAAGGGAAGGAGCAGCGGTGGAGGAAGGAATCGAGGGAGATGGGGAACAAGCAGGGTACGGCTAGGGTTAGGCAGGGGATCGAGAGAGAGATGGGCTGTGGGATGGGCCAAACGGGCTCACCTGATTGTGGGCTAAAGTGCAAAGAAAGGAAAAAAAACAGAGAAGGGGAGTTGGGCCAAGGGAGGCCTAGTCGGTCAGGCCTACGAGGCCGGCTGAGCTGGCTCCTCTCTCCTCTCTTCTCTTATTTTTCATAGGAGAAAAACAAATGCAAAGAAAGAAAAAGGAGTGAAGGAAAGGTTAAAGAGTTTGGGCATGGGATTATTTTCCCGGGCTCACAAAAATATGTTTGTTCCGAGAAAATAGAAAAGGTCATGATTGAAAGATTAAATTCAAATTCCTTCGAATTTAATTCAAAAGGTTTGAACTAGGACAGGTTTTCGAAGTGCCCAAAAATGTTGAGAATTTAGGTGGAGCTTCAGAAAATGAAGAAAGGATATATGGTAAAGTTAGAGGCCAAGAGTTGTGATAAACAAGGCATTGGGATTTTTGCAAGTGTGTTATGGTGAATTCCAAAATAATGAAATATTTGATATAGCTCCCTAATATATTGGGAGGATATGTTATAAAGAGAATCATCATGTGAATTCCCTCGATTTAAATGGACCGAAGACCCATGTAATTTATTTAGTTGAGTTTTTAAAATGGTTGCAAGATGACATGATGCAAAAAAAAGAATGCAACAAACAAATAAACAACAAAGCTGACACGCAAACATAGAAGGGCGCCGGTCTTGGGGCATCACATTTACATCCCCCCCCCCCCAATATTGCCCTAGTCTCATCTTTACCCCTAAAAGAAACATGTGCTCAACTTTTCCCCTCTTCCGTCGGGTGCCGTTTTAGAAATACCCCTTTGTACCCTTTCTGTCCAGTCAAAGAGATTTGACCGTGCTGGTGACACATTTGGGACAATTTACCCCTGATACTTACATGTGGGGCCCTTCAGACAGTTACACTCACTCGCAAATCTCCTCTCCTCTCCTCTCTTCTCTTCTCTCTAGTGACTAGAACCCTAACCCTAGACCGCCCACGATTCCGTCCGCCGTCGGCCGTCGTGGAGGGATAGCACGGGGATTGAGATGCACGGTCGCTGGATCTGACCCACCGCTCCTCTTCACCGGGAGTTTTCCTGGATGGCTGTCGTTCGTGGAAGCGGCGCCGGCAGTGGCAGAGCTGAGATCTTTCACACCACAACGGTGACCACACCGACTGTTCCAATGGGGTAAGTGTCTTTGCACAGTCACCATTAGCTTACCCGCGCGACTGCTATGCTCACTATCTCAAGCTCATAGTTCTCAAGATAGGTACAGTCAAACAAGAGGACGAGGGAGTTCAGGTGCAAGAGGGAGTTCAGGTGCAAGAGGGAATTTAGGTGGCGGAGGTAGTTCAGGTGGAAGAAGAAATTCAGAAACTACTTCAGTGCATGAACCAGGTCCTAGCTGTAGCAAACAAGCAGATGCTGATCTTGTAAAGGATTAGAGGCAGCTGTAGATGGTGTTTTTCCTAGAGTAGAGCATAGAGAATGCATGAGGCACTTAGCTGCAAACTTCTCTAAGAAGTTTAAAGGGAATTTTTTTGATGAGAACTTGTGGCCCTGTTCCCTAACATTTAGCTTAAAGAAATAAAATTACCATCGCAGATAGTTGTATAGCAAGCCAGATGTCAAGGATTATCTGGATGAACATCATAGCAAGATATGGGCCAAGGCACTGTTCAATGATAAGTGCAACTCAGATTATGTGAATAATAACCTTGCAGATTCCTCCAATTCCAAAATTGGGAAATGGAAAGGACTACATATTGTAGACCTGCTAGACAAAATCAGGCAAGTCTTAATGGAGAAATTTGATCTAAGGCAAAGCATTTCTGCTAGCACTTATGGAGGGCATATCATAGTCCCCAAAGTAATGAAACAGTTAATGGCAAAATCAAAGGGCTTAGAAATGAGCATTGTTAAGAGAAGTACTCATGAGGCAGAGGTGACTGCAATTGATAAAGAGAAGAGAGGGTGGCGCTATCCTGTTGATCTGCAAGCATAAACTTGTTGCTGCACAAAATGGCAAATCACTGGACAACCTTGCATTCATGCATTATATTTCATTACTTCACTCAGGGGTCCAGCAAGTGAGATTGATCGGTAAGTGCATGAATTTTACTCTGTGCAAATATTCAATCTTACTTATGCAGAGAATTTGCCTGCAATGGAGGGGAAGCAGCAGTGGGACATTGTTGATACTTGGTTTAAACTGTGTGCACAAGTGCAGAATAGACCACCTGGAAGACCAGGATAAGGGCACAGACAGAAAGAAAGGGTCTTGGAGGAAGGCAAAAGAAATGCAGTAGATGTGGAAGACTTGTTCACAGAGGCACCCATTGCAAAGAGTTAATTGATCTTGCATTTGGAGAAGATGAGCATTGGGGTGCAGCTAGCTCTTGATCTTGCGTTGGTTTTCCCTTGAATAGGAAAGGGCGATGCAGCAAAGTAGCGTAAGTATTTTGAAGACTTTTGTGAAATACATGTATCCACTAGGGATGAGCGGATACTTGATAAGTGTGAGAAATTATTCGTAGGGGTATTCAGGTTGCAAAGAACTGCAAGGGCAGTGGGCCCAAGGTATTTTCGGAACAATAGAGAGAATTTCGGGGTATCTTGTAATAACAAGATTAACTGGGAATAAAAGTAAGGATGACAGGTGTAGGTATTTATCCATAGGGATATTCCGGTGGTAGGGGATGGCAAAAGCAATGGGCACAAAGTCTCGAGAGAACAACAGAGAGTATCTTCGTTATCCTTTGGTACAGGAGGCGATCGTCTGTAACAAGGGGGTCTTCGGGTGGATGTGATCACGAGACCCTAATGTTAGAGTTAGTAAAAATCATTTCACCTGAATAGAAGAGAGATCAGAATCCCAGAGTATAGACGAGGAATAAAAGATCCTAATACCACCCAATGGCAATGTGGGCCCGTAAGGCACACAACCATGTTAGTAAAACTATAGCAATATCTAGACTCGACTTCGGCCAAGGAGTGTGGAAGGGGATTCCTACAGGTAGTTGGCTCTGATACCAACTTGTGACGCCCCCGATTTGACTGTACACTAATCATACACGCAAATGTGTACGATCAAGATCAGGAACTCATGGGAAGATATCACAACACAACTCTACAAATAAAATAAGTCATACAAGCATCATATTACAAGCCAGGGGCCTCGAGGGCTCGAATACAAGAGCTCGATCATAGACGAGCCAGCGGAAGCAACAATATCCGACTACAGACATAAGTTAAACAAGTTTCCCTTAAGAAGGCTAGCACAAATTGGGATACAGGTCGAAAGAGGCGCAGGCCTCCTGCCTGGGATCCTCCTAAACTACTCTTGGTCATCGTCAGCAGCCTGCACGTAGTAGTAGGCACCTCCCGAGTAGTAGCAGTCGTCATCGACAATGGCGTCTGGCTCCTGGACTCCAATGTCTGGTCGCAACAATCGGATATATAAAGGGGGAAAAGGGGAGCAAGGCAACCGTGAGTACTCATCCAAAGTACTCGCAAGCAAGGAGCTACACTACATATGCATTGGTATCAATGAAAGGGGGTAGTATATGTGGACTGAACTTCAGAATGCCAGAATAAGAGGGGGATAGCTAGTCCTATAGAAGACTACGCTTCTGGCCGCCTCCATCTTGCAGCATGTACAAGAGAGTAGATGGTAAGTTCACCAAGTAACATCGCTTAGCATAATCTTACCCGGTGATCCTCCCCTCGTTGCCCTGTGAGAGAGCGATCACCGGTTGTATCTGGCACTTGGAAGGGTGTGTTTTATTAAGTATCTGGTTCTAGTTGTCATAAGGTCAAGGTACAACTCCGGGTCGTCCTTTTACCGAGGGACACGCCTATTCGAATAGATAAACTTCCATGTAGGGGTGCACCACATTTCCCAACACGCTCGATCCCCTTTGGTTGGACACACTTTCCTGGGTCATGCCCGGCCTCGGAAGATCAACACATCGCAGCCCTACCTAGGCACAACAGAGAGGCCAGCACGCCGGTCTAAATCCTATGGCGCAGGGGTCTGGGCCCATCACCCATTGCACACCTGCACGTTGCGTACGCGGCCGGTGAGCAGACCTAGCAACCTCCATTACAAAGGAAGTTGCGTTACGCGGTCCAACCCGGCGCACGTCGCTCAGTCGCTGACGTCACGAAGGCTTCGGCTGATTCCACGACGTCGAGTGCCCATAATTGTTCTCACGTAGTTGGTTAGTGCGTATAGGCCAGTGGCCAGACTCTGATCAAATACCCAGATCTCGTTAAGCGTGTTAATTGAATTAACCGCGGGCGCCGACCAGGGCCAGGCCCACCTCTCTCCTAGGTGGTCTCAACCTACCCTGTCGCTCCGCCACAAAGTAATAGTTGGGGGCCGTCGGGAACCCAGGCCCACCACTACCTGGATGGAACCACCTGCCCCTTCAGCCCCCACATTGGAATCACTTGCGGGTACTCTACGAGCCGACCCGACTTTAGTCACCACCTGTATAGTATGTATGCATGTATATACCCGTGATCAACTCCCGAGTGATCACGGCCCGATAGTATACCATGGCAGACGGACAAGAATGTAGGGCCACTGATGGAATACTAGCATCCTATACTAAGCATTTAGGATTGCAGGTATAGGTAACAACAGTAGTTGCAAAGACAGGCTATGCATTAGAATAGGATTATCAGAAAGCAGTAACATGCTACACTACTCTAATGCAAGTAGTAGAGAGAAGAACATGCGATATCTGGTGACCAAAGGGGGGGGCTTGCCTGGTTGCTCTGGCAAGAAGGAGGGGTCGTTGTCGATGTAATCGATCACGAGGGTATCGGCAGAGGTCTCAGGGTCTACCGGAAGGAAGTAACAGAGGAAGAACACAATAAATAACAGAGCAATCAAATCAATGGAAAGCATAACATGGCAATACGCGGTGCTAGGGGTGACCTAACACGGTAGTAGGTGATACCGGCAAAGGGGGGAAACATCCGGGAAAGTATTCCCGGTGTTTCGCGTTTTCGAACATATGGACCGAAGGGGGAAAGTTGCGTGTTTTCTATGCTAGCGATGTGTGGTGGACGAACGTGCTGCATATCCGGATTCGTCTCGTTGTTTGGAGCAACTTTCATGTAAAAAGTTTTTCCATCCGAGCTATGGTTTATTTTATATTAATTTTAAAGGATTTTATCATTTTTTTAGAACTAACAGAACTAATTAATCACTGTTCAAGAAATCTTCCGATTCACCGATTAATCTTTTGATTTATCGCTAATCGAGGGGTGACCGATAAGATTATGCCTTATCTATGTCATTTATCGTTTCGACCGATTTATCATTCTGACAAGCGATTTATCGGGAATCTACCGATAAATCAGACCTATTCATAGCACTATGTTTGCAAAACCTATGTTCATTTATGTTTTGTAGACCTTGTTACAGAATATGTACTATTGTCCTATTTTGTTTGTCCTTATACGAGGATTCAAAGGCTAGAAATCAAGGTAACACTTCTATCAAATATTGTTTTGTGGTTGAATATAGCGTATTTTAGTGTTGGGAACTTGAGATTTGCAAAAAAATATTTGATTAATTGTCGACCGATAAAATCGATTAATTGGCAAGTTTCCGATTAATCTCTAATCCCTAGCTAACCGAGACGATAACGATTAGCGATATCCTCAACATTGAATTTAATTCAAAAATGCATTTCTGACGTCAGCATGACATCAGCGGGCAACTCTGGCCGTTGACCGGTCAAACTGACACGTGGGTCCCACTGTCATGGACTGTTTAGCTAATTAGCAATAGTTAATTAGCTAATTGGGTTAGTTAAATGGGATTAATTAAGTTAATTAAGTTAATTAATTAAATTTATTATTATTACTTAATCTTTTTTTCTTTATAAACTCGTTCTGGGGGCTAGGCCCCACATGTCATTGGCAGGGGGGCTAACAGGCAAACGGGCGCGGCCATGAGCGCCCGCCGGGGCGAGCCCGGGCACTAGCCTCGGGCACGGCCAGCGACGCAACTGGTGGCGGCAGGGAGGCGGCCAGGGTCAGCGCGGTAGCGAGCAGCGGGAAATGGGAGCGGCCTGCCGGGCGCCGGCGGGCGTGGGGTTTGCGGCGGCAGCAGTGGCGAGGCCGCGGCGAGGTTAGGCGGGGCGGCGGCTGGCCGGGACGAGGTGCGCGCAACCGGGGACGAAGGCGGGGTGCGGCGCGCGAACAACGGCGGCTAGAGGCATGGCATGGCCGCGTGTGCAGGTGGGCGCGGTGGGGCAAAAGGGGGTGCTGGCGAGCACGCGCGACGATGGTCGAGCAGCGGCAGGAGCATCGATGGCGGCTGTGGGCAAGCGCGAGGCCGGGCGCCGACGGTTACAGTGCGGTCGGCGACAGGCTGTGGCAGGTCTTCCGGGAGTAGGGTGAGCGATGCGGCGGTGGCACGGTGGCCGACCGGAGCGCAGGCGGCGCGAGCGGTAAGACGGGAATGGATGGATGGGACGCTCACATGGGGTTCGTTGGGCACGGGCAGTGGTGCTCGGGGTGGGGGACGGGGACGGTGGCGTTGACGGAGACGGGAAGGAAGTCCGGCGGGGAGGTTCGGCGACGGCGAGGCCTTCGGGCAGCGGTGGTGGCGCACAGCGACGACGAGCGGGTGCGGCTTCAGGCGACGGAGAGTTCCGGCGGCGTCGGGGGCGGCTTCGGGCGACGGCGAGGTCCGGCGATGGTGGCGTGGTGGTGCCGGGGACGCGCCCCGAACTGGATCGGGGGCAGGGGCAGAGGCGAGGGGGAGGAAATCATGGGAAGGGAGTGGGTGAGTGGGGGGTTCAATCTAGGTTTTCCACCGACGGGGGGGGGGGGATATGGGGGAGTGGGGTGAGCCGGCTGGGCCGGCCTGGCTAGCCCTGTGGCCAGCTGGGCTGTTGGCCCCGGGGGAGGATTTGGTTTTTTTGTTTGATTTAGTTTTACTTTTTTATTTTTCTTTTCTGTTTTATTTTAGTTACATGCTAATTTTAGTTTAGTAAAATATGACTATAACCCCTAAAATAATGTTTGAGAACAATCCACAAGTATAAAAAGTTTTACCCTGATATAAAATAGTTTAGTATTTTATAAAATACTAAAGGCGTTTAAATAGTTGCTTTTGCTACTGTTTAAATCATTTAAGGTCATATAAAAACCTTTTAAAATATGGTTTTCAACATGGTAAATATCCAGGGATTATTTTCCACACCATGAGCATTTTAGTTTTGACATTTGAGAACTTTTATAGTTTGTCTTGATTTTAAATTTGAATTTGAACGGAGTTTGAATCAACGCGAATTTATCAACAGTGATCGTGGTGATGTGGCATCATTAGTAGAGAGTTACTGTAGCTCAATTATCTGTGCGTCACAATTCTCCTCCACTACAATAAATCTCGTCCCGAGATTTAAGAGGTAGGGTAAGGGGAAAAGGTCTGGTTACGATATTCCAACGGATCTTCTCGGTCTTGGCTGCTCTTGTTGAAGAAGTTAATCCCTTTCGTTGATGTCTTCAATTGTCTATTCCAATGCATCATGATGAAGTTGTTGTCCTTTCTTCGAGGAACTCCAGCGTTTCTACGAATAGGTAGGGGGTAGCTCTACAACGATAGGATGTTATAAGGGAAAATCATCTGGGGGTATCCCAAGAATGAACACATGAGTATCTCTCGAGTTGAACAAATGAAACACATCGAGAGCAAAGTAAGAAGGTACCATAAGAAGTTTCAAGCGGATAGACAATCGTCGTTGCCTGAAACAGCCTGTGAAAGGGGTTCAGAGCAACGAGAATTAGTTTTGTGTCTGATACCAGAATAGATCGTGGCTCATGAATTACATACAAAGCCAAGCGCGAGGAACAATCTTTGGAAACAGGGATGTACAGGAGTCAGGTTTCGATCCTGTGGAACTGTGGGTTATGGGCCCACCATGTGGGATAAAAATTTAGGAAGAGCACTGACATCTTCCACGGTCATGATAGCAAGGCATGTAAAAGGATAACATGTCGGTTATGTCGGCAACAACGTAGGTACCAAGGGTGAGGGAAGAAGAGAACCATTTTCCTGCTCGTTGAAAGAGGCGGACCAATAGGCAAGGTTCTCGTCCATCGGTGGTTACTGGAATGTCATCAACAATAGTAATAGGGTTATACTTGACAAGGTTGTACACCGAGGTGGTTACATAAGCAGGGAAATATTATTGCTTATATCATATAGATCACAAGAAAGGTTAAACAAAACAATGGAAAGGAAAATGTGATTCTCAGATTAAACAGAAGAATGGAAAGGAAAATGTGATTAAACACATATTTCACGGGTATATCCTTCCCAAGGACAAGCAGAGCATGATATCCATGACATGATATAATGTAGAAAACCGTTTAGGTAATGGGAGAGGAATTTCATGACATTACTCATACAATGGTGTTAGGATAATTGATAAGAGAATTTAGCATTGCGCTTCAAATGTTCTTGTTGATGAACGGAGTACCACAGACATGCTTCGAGATAGCATTGACATGGTCTTCAGGCAAAGGTCAGACTTTGGATACACAAAGGATCCATCAGGAACAACTCGTAGAATAAGTCTTAGAATTTTCTCATGGAAGAATGGATAACCTTGCCAAAAAGGAAGAACTATAAGAATAGGACCCCCGGCCAGGTGTGCTAGGCATGACATCACCTTACCAGTTATACTAAGACCAATGTTATAACTCTCGGAAATATGTTCCAACGATCATATCTGACCGAGATTCAGATCTGATTGGTGTTAGGATACCTCGGACTCAAGATGCCTGAGAATAAAAGGTGCAACACAAATTGACAAGATGACATTGTAAGATCCTCGGGAGATGAACTATGGAGGTGAGTTTCGAAACAAGAGTTCATCATTAAATCAAGGAGAGGGTGAGGAGGTGAATGATGGACTCAGGGCCAACTCATTGAGATTTCCAAAAAGATGGATTTCCACAATCATGTGAACAAGGAGATAACATTTGTCAGATCAAATGGTAAAATGATGTATGCTCGAGGAAAACATACACAATTTAACAATGATAGAAGGGTGCACCCCGAAATCTGGACTGGGTAGCACGATCAATGTTTGAATGATGATTCAATAAGCAATAGACTTAGAATGAAACTATAGATCGTTAACTTCAAATCAATAGGGCTGCTAGAAGGGCAGAATCCAAATAGTACCGTTCACCTGTTGGTGTCCCGGTTAGAATCGACACGGGGCCAAGAATTAATGGTGATGATGAGAAGTATCACTATACCAGGAACTCTTAAGAGGTGGAGCAATTCTCACAACATTCTTGACATAATAGATGGTAATACTCCAAGGTAGATCATAACACCAGCTGGATATAAAGGAACTCAAGGTACTACACGAGACATGAACAAGTTTGTATTGGAGGGAAGGCAATAAAGTTGCCGATGATAACACAAATCATCGAGGGGCAAGGAGGGTATTTATCATCAGGAATTCGATAGAGATCTCGGAAGAACCCAAAATGTTGATGATGATCACGACACCTTTGTTGTGAGATTTCATGAAGATGTAATTGATCAGCGATGACATCAAGTCAAAGGAATGATGAAGCAAAAGGTTATTGGAACCAAGGGTATGACACAAACTTGAAGTCAAGCTTTCTGTTTAAGGTGAAATTATATGATGAGAAAAATTGACATAAGTTAGCTCATTGTCAAAATTTGTGCTCCGGAAAGAAGGACCGGATAGCACAGTTAAAATTTAGCACAATAATGATATTGCCGATCAGGCTAGGAATGACTTGAAGGATTATTAAACTCGTAAGCAATGAAAATTACCTAGAGTTATTGAATCGGAGTGCGGAATTGATTCACTTCTCGGTGTTCTCGAGTGAAATAACTCAGAACCCGGGGGAAATCTGAAATCGGTGAGAAGTAATACTAGATGAAGACTCATAGGAAGCAACACAGTTCTTTGATATTCTCGAGATACTGGAGGGTATTACTCGAAGGAAGATCGACATAGGGGTTGCGGAGATGTATTGATCCGCAGAAGACAAGTGTTTTCACTTTCTTGAGAAATGGGATCAAGTAGAAAATATGGTCGGAACCACGATTGCAAAGGATCAATTCACAGATACCAGATAATATTATATCAAGGAAACAATTATTTACAAGAAGCTTCCATGATAGGATCTACATCATGTCCATGGGCATGAACACAAGTTCAAGGTCGACTCCCACTTCTTCAATGTATAACCTCCCATTCACCGCTCGCTTTTAGAAAATGACATTAGTTGTTGAAAGTTTTACCTGGTGCAATACCAGATAAGTATGGCCTGTGAAATCTTTCGGGTTCACACAAATTAAGGAAGGCATAGGTTCAACCCATCTGGGCATCGTAGAAACATATACCACAAACTTCAGGAGTAAATAATACAAGCTCGAAAGTGGATCATGGTTGACAAAAGTAGAGGATACAATTTACCAAAGGCATTATGTATCAGGTAAAGAACTCACAAGAATTTTGGTTGTGAAGGACACTATCGGATAATAACCCGAAAATGGGTATGGCGGTCCACAACGGGGCTGATGTGAGTATCGGTACTCAATCAGAGGAAGAAGGAATATCAAGGCATCGGATTATAGAATCAATTGACTAATTCAAAGCTTAATGCAAAGAAATTTTATGATTTCCAAATCAAGGGATCATAATCAATGCTCTGATTAGGGATGGATAAGTTGAATATCCTTAGGGGTACAATCGACGATAATTTGATTGGTCGAGAACCAATTCCAGTTAAAAGAATGGCAGCTCAGCCGGAAAGGTAATTTATAGGGATCAATGATGATCGCGGGCATTCGCAAACATATTGAATCAACGGACTCAAAATGATAATGACAAGGGATGCCAATAAGACTACAAGACTTATGGGATTAACCATAATGCAAGAAAGCAAGAATTTCAAGAGCAATAGGCTGTTGAGGATTTTCGGAGATCGGATGGTATTTCGAAGACTTTTGTGAAATACATGTATCCACTAGGGATGAGCGGATACTTGATAAGTGCGAGAAATTATTCATAGGGGTATTCACCAAAGAACTGCAAGGGCAGTGGGCCCAGGGTATTTTCGGAACAATAGAGAGCATTTCAGGGTATCTTGTAATAACAAGATTAACTGGGAATAAAAGTAAGGATGACAGGTGTAGGTATTTATCCATAGGGATATTCCAGTGGTAGGGGATGGCAAAAGCAATGGGCACAAAGTCTCGAGAGAACAACGGAGAGTATCTTCGGAATCCTTCGGTACAGCAGACGATCATCTGTAACAAGGGGCTCTCCAGGTGGATGTGATCACGAGACCCTAATGTTAGAGTTAGTAAAAATCGTTTCACCCGAATAGAAGAGAGATCAGAATCCTAGAGTATAGACGAGGAATAAAAGATCCTAATACCACCCATGGCAATTTGGACCCGTAAGGCACACAATCATGTTAGTAAAACTTTAGCAATATCTAGACTCGACTTCGGCCAAGGAGTGTGGAAGGGGATTCCTACAGGCAGTTGGCTCTGATACCAACTTGTGACGCCCCAATTTGACCGTACACTAATCATACACGCAAACGTGTACGATCAAGATCAACGACTCACGGGAAGATATCACAACACCACTCTACAAATAAAATAAGTCATACAAGCATCATATTACAAGCCAGGGGCCTCGAGGGCTAGAATACAAGAGCTCAATCATAGACGAGTCAGCGGAAGCAACAATATCCGAGTACAGACATAAGTTAAACAAGTTTGCCTTAAGAAGGCTAGCACAAACAGGGATACAGATCGAAAGAGGCGCAGGCCTCCTGCCTGGGATCCTCCTAAACTACTCTTGGTCGTCGTCAGCGGCCTGCATGTAGTAGTAGGCACCTCCCGAGTAGTAGCAGTCGTCATCAACAGTGGCGTCTGGCTCCTGGACTCCAACATCTGGTCGCAACAATCGGATATAGAAAGGGGGAAAAGGGGAGCAAGGCAATCGTGAGTACTCATCCAAAGTACTCGCAAGCAAGGAGCTACACTACATATGCATTGGTATCAATGAAAGGGGGTAGTATATGTGAACTGAACTACAGAATGCCAGAATAAGAGGGGGATAGCTAGTCCTATAGAAGACTACGCTTCTGGCCGCCTCCATCTTGCAGCATGTAGAAGAGAGTAGATGGTAAGTTCACCAAGTAACATCACTTAGCATAATCCTACCCGGTGATCCTCACCTCTTCGCCCTGCGAGAGAGCGATCACCGGTTGTATCTGGCACTTGGAAGGGGTGTTTTATTAAGTATCCGGTTCTAGTTGTCATAAGGTCAAGGTACAACTCCGGGTCGTCCTTTTACCGAGGGACACCTCTATTCGAATAGATAAACTTCCCTGCAGGGGTGCACCACATTTCCCAACACGGTCGATCCCCTTTGGCCGGACACACATTCCTGGGTCATGCCCGGCCTCGAAGGATCAACACGTCGTGGCCCTACCTAGGCACAACAAAGAGGCCAGCATGCCGGTCTAAATTCTATGGCGCAGGGGTCTGGGCCCATCGCCCATTGCACACCTGCACGTTGCGTACGCGGCCGGTGAGCAGACCTAGCAACCTCCATTACAAAGGAAGTTACGTTACACGGTCCAACCCGGCGCGCGCCGATCAGTCGCTGACGTCATGAAGGCTTCGGCTGATACCACGACGTCGAGTGCCCATAACTGTTCCCGCGTTGTTGGTTAGTGTGTATAGGCCAGTGGCCAGACTCAGATCAAATACCCAGATCTCGTTAAGCGTGTTAATTGAATTAACCGCGGACGCCGACCAGGGCCAGACCCACCTCTCTCCTAGGTGGTCTCAACCTACCCTGTCGCTCTGCCACAAAGTAACAGTTGGGGGCCGTCGGGAACCCAGGCCCACCACTACCTGGATGGAACCACCTGCCCCTTCAGCCCCCACACCGGAATCACTTGCGAGTACTCTATGAGCCGGCCCGACTTTAGTCACCACCTGTATAGTATGTATGCATGTATATACCCGTGATCAACTCCCGAGTGATCACGGCCCGATAGTATAGCATGGCAGATGGACAAGAATGTAGGGCCACTGATGGAATACTAGCATCCTATACTAAGCATTTAGGATTGCGGGTAAAGGTAACAACAGTAGTAGCAAAGACAGGCTATGCATCAGAATAGGATTATCGGAAAGCAGTAACATGCTACACTACTCTAACGCAAGCAGTAGAGAGAAGAATAGGCGATATCTGGTGATCAAAGGGGGGGGGGCTTGCCAGGTTGCTCTGGCAAGGAGGGGTCATCGTCGATGTAGTTGATCACGAGGGCATCAGCAGCGGTCTTAGGGTCTACCGGAAAGAAATAACAGAGGAAGAACACAATAAATAACAGAGCAAACAAATCAACACAAATCGTAACATGGCAATACATGGTGCTAGGGGTGACCTAACACGGTAGTAGGTGATACCGGCAAAGGGGGGGGGACATCTGGGAAAGTATTCCCGGTGTTTCGCGTTTTCGGACAGATGGACCGGAGGGGAAGTTGCGTGTTCGCGATGCTAGGGATGCGCGGTGGACGAACGGGTTGTGTATCCGGATTCGTCTCGTCGTTTCGAGCAACTTTCATGTACAAAGTTTTTCCATTCGAGCTATGGTTTATTTTATATTAATTTTAATGGATTTAATCATTTTCTAGAACTAACATAATTATTTAATTCAAAAATACATTTATGACGTCAGCATGACATCAGCGGTTAACTCTGACCATTGATCGGTCAAACTGACACATGGGTCCCACTATCATGGACTGTTTAGCTTATTAACAATAGTTAATTAGCTAATTAAGTTAATTAAACTGGATTAATTAAGTTAATTAATTAATTTTTTTATTTAATCTTTTTTCTTTATAAAATCGATATGGGGGCTAGGCCCTTATGTCATTGGCAAGGGGGCTAACAGGGAAATGGGCGCGGCCATGAGCGCCCACCGGGGCGAGCCCAGGCGCTGGCCTCGGGTGCGGCCAGCGACGTGCCCGGTGGGGGCAGGGAGGCGGCCAGGGGCAGTGCGGTAGCGATTAACGGCAAGTGGGAGCGGTCTGCCGGGCGCCGGCGGGTGCTGGGTTTGCGGCGATAGTAGTGGCGAGGCCGCGGCGAGGTTAGGCGGGGCGGCGGCTGGCCGGGACGAGGTGCGCGCAACTGAGGACGAAGGCAAGGTGTGGCGCGCGAACAGCAGCGGCTAGAGGCAGGCATGGCCGCACATGTAGGCGGGTGCGGTGGGGCGAAAGGGGACGCTGGAGAGCACGTGTGACGGTGGTCGAGCAGCGGCAGGAGCATCGATGGCGACTGCGGGAAAGTGCGAGGCCGGGCGCCGGCGGTTACAGTGTTGTCGGCGGCAGGCCGTGGCAGGTCTGCCGGGAGTAGGGCGAGCAATGCGGCGGTGGCATGGTGGCAGGCCGGAGCACAGGCGGCACGAGCGGGAAGACGGGGATGGATGGATGGTGCTCACGGGGGGTTTGTTGGGCACGGGCAGTGGTGCTCGGGGTGGGGGACGGGGACGATGGCGTCGACGGAGACGGGAAGGAAGTCCGGCGGGGAGGTTCGGTGACGACGAGGCCTTCGGGCGGCGGTGGCGGCGCACGGCGACGACGAGCGGGTGCGGCTTCGGGCGACGGAGAGGACCGGCGACGGTGGCGTGGTGGCGCCGGGGACGTGCCCTGAACTGGATCGGGGGCAGGGGCAGAGGCGAGGGGGAGGAAATCGTGGGGAGGGAGTGGGTGACTGGGGGGTTCGATCTAGGTTTTCCACCAACAGGGGGATATGGGGGAGTGGGGTGAGCCGGCTGGGTAGCCTGGTTAGTCCAGTGGCCAGCTGGGCCGGTTGGCCCCTGGGGAGGGTTTGGTTTTGTTTGTTTGATTTAGTTTTACTTTTTGTTATTTTTCTTTTCTGTTTTATTTTAGTTACATGCTAATTTTAGTTTAGTAAAATATGACTATAACCCCTGAAATAATGTTTCAGAACAATCCACAAGTATAAAAGGTTTTACCCTGATATAAAATAGTTTAGTATTTTATAAAATACCAAAGGCATTTTAGTATTTGCTTTTGCTACTGTTTAAATCATTTAAGGTCATATAAAAACCTTTTAAAATATGGGTTTCGACATGGTAAATATCCATGGATTATTTTCCACACCATGAACATTTCAGTTTTGACATTTGAAAACTTTTATAGTTTGTCTTGATTTTAAATTTGAATTTGAATGGAGTTTGAGTCAACGCGAGTTTATCAATAGTGATCATGGTGATGTGGCATCATCAGTAGAGAGTTACTGTAGCTTAATTATCCGGGCGTCATATTCGCAAAGTGAGATATGATAGAGATGGATAAACAGTAAAGTAATATTTTTGGTATTTTTGGTTTATGGAACGGAAAGTAAAAGATTTTAAAAGAAAGTAAATAGGAAACTAGAATTGTAGATCAGAAACTTATATGATGGAAAATAGACTCGGGGGCCATAGGTTTAACTAGATACTTCTCTCAAGATAGAAAATATTATGGTGGGTGAACAAATTACTGCCGATCAATTGATAGAAAAGCGCAAAGTTATGACGATATCTAAGGCAATGATCATGAATATAGGCATCACGTCCGTGTCAAGTAGACCGAAACGATCCTGCATCTACTACTATTACTCCACACATCGACCTCTATCCAGCATGCATCTAGAGTATTAAGTTCATAAAGAACGGAGTAACGCCTTAAGCAAGACGACATGATGTAGAGGAATTAACTCAAACAATATGATGAAAACCCCATTTTTTTGTCCTCGATGGCAACAATACAATAAGTGCCTTGCTGCCCCTACTGTCCTGGGAAAGGACACTGCAAGATTGAACCCACAGCTAAGCACTTCTCCCATTGCAAGAAAAACCCATAGTTTGAAGAGACTTGCAAAGATATCAAATCATGCATAAAATAATTTATAGGAGATTCAAATAATATTCATAGATAAGCTGATCATAAATCCACAATTCATCGGATCTCGACAAACACACCGCAAAAGAGTATTACATCGAATAGATCTCCAAGAACATCGAGGATAACTTTGTATTGAGAATCAAAGAGAGAGAAGAAGCCATCTAGCTACTAGCTATGTACCCGTAGGTCTGTGGTAAACTACCCACGCTTTATCGGAGAGGCAATGGTAGTGTTGATGTAGAAGCCCTCCGTGATCGAATCCCCCTCTGGCAGGATGCTGGAAAAGGTCCCAAGATGGAATATCACGGGTACAGAAGGTTGCGGTGGTGGAAAAGTGGTTTCATGGCTCCCCTGGAAGTTTTCAAGGTATAAGAGTATATATAGGAGGAAGATCTAGGCCAGGAGGCCACCGAGGGGCCCACAAGGTTGGGGCACGCCCCAGCCCCTGGGCGCGCCCTCCACCCTTGTGGCCACCTCATGGCTCTTCTGACTTGCACTCCAAGTCTCCTGGGTGTCTTCTGGTCCAAGAAAAATCATCGCAAATGTTTTATTCCGTTTGGACTCCGTTTGGTATTCCTTTTCTGCGAAACTCTAAAACAAGGAAAACAAAAAAAACTGGCACTGGGCTCTAGGTTAATAGGTCAGCCCCAAAAATCATGCAAAATAGCATATTAATGCTTATAAAACATCCAAAATAGATAATATAATATCATGGAACAATAAAAAATTATAGATACGTTGGAGACGTATCAAGCATCCCCAAGTTTAATTCCTGCTCCTCCTCAAGTACGTAAATGATAAAAATAGATTTTTTGATGTGGAATGCTACCTAACATATTTATCCATGTAATTCTCTTTATTGTGGCATGAATGTTCAGATCTGTAAGATTCAAAACAAAGTTTTAATATTGACATAAAAGAATAATACTTCAAGCTAGCATACTAACAAAATAATTATGTCTTCTCAAAATAACATGGCCAAAGAAAGCTTATCCATACAAAATCATATAGTGTGGCTATGCTCCATCTTCATCACACAAAATATTCAAATCATGCACAACCCCGATGACAAGCAAACAATTGTTTCATGCTTTTGATGTTCTCAAACCTTTTCAACTTTCACGCAATGCATGAGCGTGAGCCATGGACATAGCACTATAGGTGGAATAGACGGTGGTTGTGAAGAAAAAGAAGAAGAAGGAGATAGTCTCACATCAACTAGGCGTATCAACGGGCTATGGAGATGCCCATTAACAGATATCAATGTGAGTGAGTAGGGATTGCCATGCAACGGATGCACTAGAGCTATAAGTTTATGAAAGCTCAAAAAGAAAACTAAGTGGGTGTACATCCAACTTGCTTGCTCATGAAGACCTAGGGCATTTGAGGAAGCCCATCATTGGAATATACAAGCGAAGTTCTATAATGAAAAAATCCCACTAGTATATGAAAGTGATAACATAGGAGACTCTCTATCATGAAGATCATAGTGCTACTTTGAAACACAAGTGTGGCAAAAAGGATAGTAACATTGTCCCTTCTCTCTTTTTCTTTCATTTTTTTCCTTTCTCTTTTTTTTCTTTCTCTTTTTTGGGTCTTCTCTCTCTTTTTTGGCCTTTATCTTTTTTTCCTCACATGGGACAATGCTCTAATAATGAAAATCATCACACTTCTATTTACTTACTACTCAAGAATTACAACTCGATACTAGAACAAAAATATGACTCTATGTGAATGCCTATGGCGGTGTACCGGGATGTGCAATGAATCAAGAGTGACATGTATAAAAATGATGAATGGTGGCTTTGTCACAAATATGATGTCAACTACATGATCATGCAAAGCAATATGACAATGATGATGCATGTCATAATAAATGGAACGGTGGAAATTTGCATGGCAATATATCTCGGAATGGCTATGGAAATGCCATAATAGGTAGGTATGGTGGCTGTTTTGAGGAAGGATATGTGGTGGGTTTATGGTGCCGGCGAAAGTTGTGCAGTACTAGAGAGGCTAGCAATGGCGGAAAGGTGAGAGTGCGTATAATCCATGGACTCAACATTCGTCATAAAGAACTCACGTACTTATTGCAAAAATTTGTTAGTCATCGAAACAAAGTACTACGCGCGTGCTCCTAGGGGATAGATTGGTAGGAAACGACCATCGCTCGTCCCCAACCGCCACTCATAAGGAAGACAATCAAAAAACATCTGATGCTCCAACTTCGTTACATAACGGTTCACAATATGTGCATGCTATGGGACTCAAAAACCTCAACACAAGTATGTCTCAAATTCATAACTACTTATTAGCATGACTCTAATATCACCATCTTCATATCTCAAAACAATCATAAGGAATCAAACTTCTCATAGTATTCAATGCACTCTATATGAAAGTTTTATTATATCCCTCTTGGATGCCTATCATATTAGGACTAATTTTATAACCAAAGCAAATTACCATGCTGTTCTAAAGACTCTGAAAATATTATAAGTGAAGTACGAGAGTTCATCAATTTCTATAAAATAAAACCACCGCCGTGCTCTAAAAAGATATAAGTGAAGTACTAGAGCAAAATTGCCTAGCTCAAAAGATATAAGTGAAGCACATAGAGTATTCTAATAAATCACGATTCATGCGTGTCTCTCCCAAAAGGTGTGTATAGCAAGGATAATTGTGGAAAACTAAAAAGCAAAGACTCAAATCATACAAGACGCTCCAAACAAAACACATACCATGTGGTGAATAAAAATATAGCCTCAACTAAAATTACCGATATACGAAGACGAAAGAGGGGATGCCTACCCTGGGCATCCCCAAGCTTAGGCTTTTTGACATCCTTGAATATTACCTTGGGGTGCCTTGGTCATCACCAAGATTAGGCTCTTGCCACTCCTTATTCCATATTCCATCAAATTCTTACCCAAAATTTGAAAACTTCACAACACAAAACTTCAACAGAAAATCTCGTAAGCTCCGTTAGTATAAGAAAATAAATCACCACTTTTGGTACTGTTGTGAACTCATTATTTATTAATATTGGTGTAATATCTACTGTATTCCAACTTTTCCATGGTTCATACCCCCTAATATGAGCCATAGATGCATCAAAATAAGCAAACAACACACGAAAAATAGAATCTGTCAAAAACAAAATAGTCTGTAGAAATCTGGAGATTTTCAGATACTTATGTAACACTAAAAATCCTGAGAAATTAGGAAGTCCTAGACAATTTGTTTGTAAATCCTCTTAAAAAAATCAGTATTTTACCGTGCTTTTGTTAGAAATGAAAATAATATTCATAGATAAGCTGATCATAAATCCACAATTCATCAGATCTCGTCAAACACACCGCAAAATAGTATTACATCGAATAGATCTCCAAGAACATCGAGGAGAACTTTGTATTGAGAATCAAAGAGAGAGAAGAAGCCATCTGGCTACTAGCTATGGACCCGTAGGTCTGTGGTAAAATACTCACACTTCATCGGAGAGGCAATGGTGTTGATGTAGAAGCCCTACGTGATCGAATCTGCCTCCGACATGATGCCGAAAAAGGCCCCAAGATGGGTTCTCACGGGTACAGAAGGTTGCGGAGGTGGAAAATTGGTTTCGTGGCTCCCCTGGAAGTTTTCAGGGTATAAGAGTATATATAAGAGGAAGATCTAGGTCAGGAGGCCACCGAGGGGCCCACAAGGTTGGGAGGCGCGCCCCATCCCCCTGGGCGCGCCCTCCACCCTTGTGGCCGCTTCGTGGCTCTTCTGACTTGCACTCCAAGTCTCCTGGGTGCCTTTTGGTCCAAGAAAAATCATCACGGAAGTTTTATTCCGTTTGGACTCTGTTTGGTATTCCTTTTCTGTGAAACTCTAAAACAAGGAAAAACAGAAACTAGCACTGCGCTCTAGGTTAATAGGTTAGTCCCAAAAATCATATAAAATAGCATATTAATGCATATAAAACATCCAAAACAGATAATATAATAGCATGGAATAATCAAAAATTATAGATACGTTGGAGACGTATCAGGTGCAGAAAATGCTCTTGCAAATGCTCCAAGCTCCACACCAACTGCTACAAGCTCACCACTAGCTCCAAGCTCTCCACCAGTTCCAAGCTCTCCACCAGCACTTATCAGGTATGTTTTCTACTACATGTTCATGCATTCATTGTGTAACTTCATTATTTCATACTCATCTTGATTGTTTACATGCTTCTCAGTCCAAATAAAAATACTAAAAGAGCTGCTGAGCGAGGAACTAGGTGGGGGTCACCACAGAAGAAGGCGAAAGGTGGAAAAAGTGATGTCAGCGCAAGGAGCAAAGATGCAAATCCTGCTGCCAACACTAGGAGCAAGAGGTCCAAACTAGTGTGATCAGCTTATGTTGGTTCTGTTCAACTAGAGTGATGAACTTCTATGTTAGATGTAATGTGTTAACTGATGTTGGTTGCTTTGCATGTTGTCAAACTGTTGTGAACTCCTGTGTAATGTGCCAATGTTGTCCCTCTACACCTGTGTGCTCATATTTGTCCCGGTGCTACACTCGTGTGCTCATATTTGTCCCTGTGCTACACTCATGTGCTCATATTTGTCCCTGTGCTACACTCGTGTGCTCATATTTCCCCTAGATTGATATATATCTGTGCTCATATTTACCACATGGAAACAAGACTCTAGCCAAAAGTACCTCAATGTGCATTCATAAAGGATTTAAACCACATTAACCATCAGTACATTACATCTACTACAATTTCATAGTTCACACCATTATATAAAGGCTCCATTACATAAAGGCTCGAGAACATAACTAGGTAACCTAGATCAGCAAACACTTAATTAGCTTAATTTGACCACATGGAAACAAGACTAGCCACAATGCTTATGCTAAGAACAATGACAAAGCAAATTGTTTCCATCAGCTCATTCTTTTTCTTCAACTTACTTTTTGCTTCAGCTTCTTGTTTTAGTGGTAAGATCTATAACCCTCCTCTCCAGATTGCTTGCTTTGATCCAACTGTGTTCAAGGGCAGCATGTAAATCCTGAAAGCAAGCCCAACATAGTCAGTAGGAGGGGGGTCAAACCATATAACCCAATCACATTCATCAGGAAGCTGCAAAAGCATAGTTCAAAAATAATGTTAAACTAAAACCTTAGCATCAACTCAACAGAAAAATATATCATACTGAGGGAAATCTACACTTACATCAAGTGGACAACCCAAAAAACGTCTACCAGTGCTTTCTCCTCCCCAAGCTACACGGCGAGCCGGAACTAGCCCATGCCCTGGGCAACTACGCTCTGAGCGCTCCTCAAGGCCACAAGAGATGGGATTGGGAATGAAATACTCTTAACTATACTGCACAATGCCACAACCATCCACCTACAAACGAAATCAGATTCACATGGATAAAAAATCCCAAATCTGCACAAACCCTAGATCTCAAATCCCCAAATATGCAGACTTTACTAACCTTGTGTTCCGCGGCTGAAGTCACCGAGCACTGAGCCGTCAAGGACATGGATGCCATCTTCATTTCCTAGCTCTCTAGCACTAAGCCGCTGAAATCGCCAGTGCGGCAGCATCCTCCTACACTCTGTTCTTAGCATTGGGAGGAAGAAGAAAACCGAGAGAGATAACTGTTTGGTGAGCCCCACATGTAAGTAGGGGCAAACTTGTCCCAAAATTGTCCCGAAAACGGTCAAACCACTTTGACTAGGTGGGAACGGCGTGGAGGGGTATTTCTGAAACAGCACCAGACGGAAGAGGGGCAAAGTTGAGCACATGTTTTTAGGGGTAAAGATGAGACTGGGGCAAGATTAGGGGAAAATGGAATTGACCCGTTTTTATAATCTATTCTATAGGTACAAAGTGCATCATCCAATTTCTTAGACCAATTCTTTCGAGACCTATTGACAATTTTTTGTAATATTAACTTTATATCTCTATTGCTAAGTTCAACTTGACCACTAGACTGAGGATGATAGGGTAACACAATTCTACGGTTGACATCATATTTAGCAAGCATTTTATAGAAAGCACCATGAATAAAGTGTGAACCACCATTAGTCATTAAATATCTAGGGACTCCAAACCTCGGAAAAACAACTTATTTAAGCATTTTAATATAAGTATTATGATCCACACTACTAGTTGCAATAGGTTCTACCCACTTAGTAACATAATCCACAGCAACCAAAATATGTGTATACCCATTAGAGGAAGGAAAAGGTCCCATATAATTAAAACCCCAAACATCAAATGGTTCAATAGTAAGTGAATAATTCATAGGCATTTCCTGACGTTTATCAATATTACCAATTCTTGACATTCATCACAAGATAAAACAAACTTACGGGCATCCTTGAAGAGATATAGGCCGATAAAACCCGATTGTAATACCTTGTGAGCAATTCTATCTCCCACACGATGTCCTCCATAAGCTTTGGAGTGACATTTCCATAGGATTTGTCCCAAAAGTAATGTCTTAAATCATAAAAGAATTTTTTATTTTGTTGGTATGTGAAACTAGGTGGTAAGTATTTAGCAATAGTATAATTAGCATGGTCAGCATACCAAGGAGTTTTATGAGAAACATTTATTGCAGCTAATTGTTCATCAGGAAAAGTATCATCAATAGGTTGTGGGTCATCAAGAATACTTTCTAACCTAGACAAATTGTCAACTACGGGGTTCTCAGCTCCCCTTCTATCAGTAATATGTAAATCAAATTCTTGTAGCAATAGAACCCACCTAATAAGTCTAGGTTTAGCATCTTTCTTTTTCATAAGATATTTTATAGGGGCATGATCAGTGTGAACAATAACTTTGGAATCAACAATATAAGATCTAAATTTATCATAGGCAAACACTACTGCTAAAAATTCTTTTTCAGTAGTAGGATAATTTCTTTGGGCACTATCTTGAGTTTTACTAGCATAATGGATAACATTTAATTTCTTATCAACTCTTTGTCCTAGAACAGCACCAACAACATAATCTCTAGCATCACACATAATTTCAAAAGGTAAGTTCCAATCATGTGGTTGAACAATAGGTGCAGAAGTTAAGGCTTTCGTAAGTGTTTCAGAGGCTTCTACACAATCATCATCAAAAACAAATGGAACATCCTTTTGTAAAAGATTTGTAAGAGGCCTAGAAATTTTAGATAAGTCCTTAATAAACCTCCTATAGAAACCAGCATGACCGATAAAAGTACGAATACCTTTAATATCTTTAGGACATGGGATTTCTCAATTGCATCAACTTTAGCTTTATCCACCTCTATTCCTCGTTCAGAAATTTGATGTCCCAAGACAATACCTTCATTAACCATAAAGTGGCACTTCTGCCAATTCAAGACAAGATTAGTTTGCTCACATCTCTGCAAAACTTGATCAAGGTTGCTTAAGCAATCATCAAAAGAAGTTCTGTAAATAGAAAAATCATCCATGAAAACCTCAACAATATTTTCACAAAAATCAGAGAATATAGCAGTCATGCATCTTTGAAAGGTAGCAGGTGCATTGCATAAACCAAAAGGCATACGTCTATAAGCATAAGTTCCAAAAGGGCAAGTAAAGGTGATTTTCTCTTGATTGGGTTGTGAAACAGGTATTTGATACGTCTCCAACGTATCTATAATTTTTGATTGCTCCATGCTATATTATCTACTGTTTTGAATGTTTATGGGCTTTATTATACACTTTTATATCATTTTGGGGACTAACCTATTAACCCAGAGCCCAGTGCCAGTTTCTGTTTTTACCCTGTTTTAGGGTTTTGAAGAAAAGGAAACCAAACGGAGTCCAATTGACCTGAAACTTCACGGAACTCATTTTTTGAAGGAAAGAAGCCCAGAAGACTTGGAGTGCACATCGGGGGATCTGCGAGGAGGTCATGAGGCAGGGGGCGCGCCCTCCACCCTCGTGAGCCCCTCGTGGCCCCCTGATGTACTTCTTCCGCCTATATATTTCCATATACCCTAAAAACATCCGGGAGCATGATAGATCGGGAGTTCCGCTGCCAGAAGCCTCTATAGCCACCGAAAGCCAATCTAGACCCGTTCCGGCACCCTGTCGGAGGGGGAATCCTTCTTCGGTGGCCATCTTGATCATCCCGGTGCTCTCCATGACAAGGAGGGAGTAGTTCTCCCTCGGGGCTGAGGGTATGTACTAGTAGCTATGTGTTTGATCTCTCTCTCTCTCTCTCGTGTTCTTGAGATGGTATGATCTTGATGTATCGCGAGCTTTGTTATTATATTTGGATCCTATGATGTTACTTCCCCCCTCTACTCTATTGTAATGGATTGAGTTTCCCCTTTGAAGTTATCTTATCGGTTTGAGTCTTTAAAGATTTGAGAACACTTAATGTATGTCTTGTCGTGGATATCTGTGGTGACAATGGGATATCACGTGATTCACTTGATGTATGTTTTGGTGATCAACTTGCGGTTTCCGCCCATGAACCTATGCATAGGGGTTGGCACACGTTTTCGTCGTGATTCTCTGGTAGAACTTTGGGGCACTCTTTGAGGTCCTTCGTGTTGGTTGAATAGATGAATCTGAGATTGTGTGATGCATATAGTATAATCATACCCACGGATACTTGAGGTGACATTGGAGTATCTAGGTGACATTAGGCTTTTGGTTGATTTGTGTCTTAAGGTGTTATTCTAGTACGAACTCTAGGGCTGTTTGTGACACCTATAGGAATAGCCCAATGGATTGATTGGAAAGAATAACTTTGAGGTGGTTCCGTACCCTACCATAATCTCTTCGTTCGTTCTCCGCTATTAGTGACTTTGGAGTGACTCTTTGTTGCATGTTGAGGGATAGTTATGTGATCCAATTATGTTAGTATTGTTGAGGGAACTTACACTAGTGAAACTATGAACCCTAGGCCTTATTTCCTATCATTGCAATACCGTTTACGCTCACTTTTATCACTTGATACCTTGCTGTTTTTATTGTTTCAATTACAAATACTATTATTTACTATCCATATACCACTTGTATCACCATCTCTTCGCCGAACTAGTGCACCTATACAATTTACCATTGTATTGGGTGTGTTGGGGACACAAGAGACTCTTTGTTATTTGGTTGCAGGGTTGCTTGAGAGAGACCATCTTCATCCTACGCCTCCTACGGATTGATAAACCTTAGGTCATCCACTTGAGGGAAATTTGCTACTGTCCTACAAACCTCTGCACTTGGAGGCCCAACAATGTCTACAAGAAGAAGGTTGTGTAGTAGACATCAGTATTTGAGAAAAACCAGAATATCCATCAAGAAAATAAAAATGTGTATGCTTAGATAGTCTTTCTAGCATTTGATCAATAAAAGGCAAAGGGTAATGATCTTTTCTAGTTGCTTTATTTAATTTTGTAAATCAATTACCATTCTATAGCCAGTAACAATTCTTTGTGGAATAACTTCATTTTTATCATTAGGAACAACAGTAAGACCTCCCTTCTTAGGGACACACTGAACATGGCTTACCCATCTACTATCAGCTATGGGACAAATTATACCTGCTTCCAGAAATTTTAGTATTTCAGTTCTTACCACTTCTTTCATCTTAGGATTCAAACATCATTGATGATCAACAACGGGTTTAGCATCAGGTTCCATATTAATCTTATGCTGATAGAGAGTGGGACTAATGCCCTTAATATCATCAAGAGTATATCCAATAGCAGCTCGGTGCTTCTTCAGAAATTTCAATAATCTTTGTTCTTCATGTTCTGAATGGTTAGCACTAATAATAACATGATATATATTTTTCTCATCAAGATAAGCATATTTCAGAGTGTCAGGCAATTGTTTTAATTCAAACACAGGACCACCTTTAGGTGGAGGAAGACCTCCTAGAGTTTCAATAGGCAAATTGTGTTTAAGCAGAGGTCGTTGTTCAAAGAAGATTTTATCTATTTACTTCTTCCATGCATATGCATATCATTTTCATGGTCTAGCAAATATTGTTCTAGTGGATCAGTAGGAGGCACGACAATACAAGCAAGACCAATTATTTCATCCTTACTAGGTAATTCTTTCTTATGAGGTTGTCTATTAAACTTGGAGAAATTAAATTCATGAGACTCATCACCAAAGCTAACACTGACAGTTTGTTTATGACAATCTATAGTATCATTGACAATGTTCAAGAGAGGTCTACCAAAGATAATGGGACAAAAGTCATCTTGTGGGGAACCAAGGACAAGAAAATCAGGAGGATATTTTATTTTCCCACACAAGACTTCAACATATCTAACAATCCCAAGTGGTGTGATGGTGTCTCTATTAGCAAGCTTAATAGTAACATCGTTATCTTCTTTTTCAGCGGGTGCTATGGCATTCATAATTTCTTGGTATAAGGTAAAAGGAATAACAGTCACACTAGCACCTAAATCACATAAACCATGATAAGAATGGTCTCCTATTTTGACTGAGACAACAGGCATGCCAAGAACAGGTCTATGTTTATCTTTTTCATCGGGTTTGGCAATTCTAGCAGCTTCATCATAGAAATAAATAACATACCCATCTATGTTTTCTACCAGGAGATCTTTAACCATAGCAGCACTAGGTTCCACTTTGATTTGTTTAGCGGGTTTGCGTGCTCTAATATTACTTTTGCGAACCACAGTTGAAACGTTAGCATGTTCCTTTATCCTAACAAGGAAAAGTGGGTTTTCCATATAAGCAGTAGGCACAACTGGATCAAAATTGTAAATAATAGTTTCATCTTTAACTACAACCTGTTCTTTAATTTCTTCTTTAATAGGGGGTGGTATTTAAACCACTTCTCCTTGGGGAGATCAACATGAGTAGAAAATGATTCACAAAAAGAGGCTACTATCTCAGAGTCAAGTCCATATTTAGTGCTAAACATCGGTATTCATAAAAGAATTAACACAATCAAACTCAAGCTTAATACCTGACTCTTTACCTTCTTCGAGTTCCCAATCTTCAGAGTTGCATTTAATTGTTTGCAAAAGATCCCACCTGAATTCAATATTCTTCATAAAAGAACCAGTACAAGAAGTATCGAGCATGGATTGATCATCACAAGAAAGTCGAGCATAGAAGTTCTGAATGGTAATTTCTCTTGAGAACTGATGATTGGGGCATGAATATAACATTGCCTTAAGCATCCTGCAAGCTAGAGCGATACTTTCTCCTTCACGAGGCCAAAAATTATATATGTAATTATGATCACGATGAACCAGATGCAAAGGATAATTTTTTTGGTGAAATTCCAATTTTAATCGATTCCAATCCAAGATCCAATATCATCGCATAGCCTATACCATGTCAGTGCTTTTCCCTTCAAGGATAAAGGGAAAAACTTCTTCCTAGTTTCATCTCCGGATAAACCTGCAAGCTTAAATAATTCACAAATTTCATCCACATATATCAAGTGCATATCAGGATTTTCAGTTCCATCTCTTGCATAAGGATTAGATAGCAGTTGTTGTATCATACCTGAAGGAATTTCATAACAAGTATTTTCAGTAGGTGTACTAGGTTGAGGGGAAACTAATTGTGGTTCCAGTTGAGGTGAAGATACCCCGAACAAACCCCTCAAAGGGTGGTTCTCCATAGTAACAAGTGACAATAAATTCCAGCACGCAGTAATAATTTTTCCTTACCAAGAGCGCTTCACTCCCCGGCAACGGCGACAGGAAAGAGCCTTGATGACCCATAAGTATAGAGGATCAATTGTAATCCTTTTGAAAAGTAAGAGTGTCAAACCCAACGAGGAGCAAAAGGAAATGACAAGTGGTTTTCAGCAAGGTAATCTCTGCAAGCACTGAAATTGTAGGTAACGAGTAGTTTGATAGCAAGGTAATTTGTAACGAGCAAGTAATGGTAACAGTAAATAAAGTGCAACAAGGTAGCCCAATCCTTTTGTTGCAAAGGACAGGCCAAAATGGTCTCTTATAATAAGCAAAGCATTCTTGAGGGTACACGGGAATTTCATCTAGTCACTTTCATCATGTTGTTTTGATTCGTGTTCGCTACTTTTATAATTTGATATGTGGGTGGACCGGTGCTTAGGTGATGTTCTTACTTGAACAAACCTCCTACTTATGATTAACCCCCTCGCAAGCATCCGCAACTACAAGAAAAGTATTAAGATAAAATATAACCATAGCATTAAACTTTTGGATCTAAATCAGTCCCTTACGAAATAGCGCATAAACTAGGGTTTAAGCTTCTGTCACTCTAGCAACCCATCATCTAATAACTACTCCACAATGCATTCCCTTAGGCTCAAATATGGTGAAGTGCCATGTAGTCAACGTTCACATGGCACCACTAAGGGTATCACAACATGCATATCATCAAATATCGAACACACATCAAGTTCACATGGTTACTTGCCACATGACTTCTCCCGTCACCTCAAGAGAAAAAAGTAACTACTCACAAATCATAATCATGCTCAAGATCAGAGGGGTATTAAATAGAACAATGGATCTGAACATATAATCTTCCACCAAATAAATCATATAGTAATCAACACTACTAGTCACCCACAGGTACCAATCTCAGGTTCCGGTACAAAGATTGAACACAAGAGATGAACTAGGGTTTGAGAGGAGATGGTGTTGTTGAAGATGTTGATGAAGATTGGCCTCCCAATGATGAGAGGGTTGTTGGTGATGATGATGACAATGATTTCCACCTCCGTGTGAGAAGTTCCTCCGGCGGAATCACTCCGCCAAAGGGCAAAACTGCTCCTGCCCAAGTTCCGCCTCGAGACAGCGATGTTCCATCCCAAAAGTCCTCCCCTTATTTTTTTCCTAGGTCAAAATGACATATATACAAGAAGAGGGGCATAGGAGGTGGGCCGAGGATGGCACAACCCACCATGGCATGCTTGGGCAGCCTGGCACGCCCAGGTGGGTTGTGCCCATCTGGTGGGCCCCCTCTGGTAGTTATTTGCTCCAATATTCCTCATATATTCCAAAACAATTCTCTGTAAATTTTAACCTCATTTGGAGATGTGCAGAATAGGTGACTCTGACGTAGCTTTTTCAGGACCAGAATTCCAGCTGCCAGCATTCTCCCTCTTTGTGTAAACCTTGCATATTATGAGGGAAAAATGCATTAGAATTATTCCATAAAGCATTATTATGCATAACAATATTGTAAATAACTGTAGGAAACATGATTCTAAATGGACGTATTGATACCTCAAGGTTATTTTATAGATGAGGAGATAGCTAGAGACTTTCTTGCTTGCACTGATAGAGATGATCTTAAGAAATTATGATGCAAACTGAAAGAAAAATCTTTGAATGCTAGAATGAAATGTGATCCTAAGTTTACTACTTCACCTATCTTTGTTGCTGATAAGGACTATGAATTCTCTGTCGACCCATAGTTAATTAGTTTGGTTGAATCCAATCCTTTCCATGGCTATGAAACTAAAACTGTTGTGGTACACCTTACTAAATTAAATGATATATCCACCCTTTTTTCCCAAGATGAGAAAATTCGCTACTACTATATCCTGAAATTATTTCCGTTCTCATTAAAGGGTTATACTAAGATATGGTACAATACTCTTGCTCCTAGTTGTGTGTGTTGTCTCCAGGATATGATTTATTACTTATTTGAAAAATATTTTCCTACTCATAAGAAACAAGCTTGGGGAGGCTTCTCCAACTGCTTAATGCTTTTCCTGACCATCCTCTTAAGAAAAATGAAATACTTGATATCTTCTATAATGGACTAACCGATGCTTCTAGGGACTTCCTAGATAGTTGTGCTAGTTGTGTTTTCAGGGAACGAGCTATTAAACAAGATGAGGAATTATTGAATAACATATTGAAAAATTATGATAATTGGACTCTTCCTGAACCACCACCTAAACCCACTCCGAAGAAGAGGGGTATCTTATATCTGTCCTGGAGATATGCAAGAGGCAAAGAAATGTATGAAGGAAAAAGTATTAAAGCAGAGGATGTTAAAAATTTACCTCCTATTGAAGAAATACATGGACTTGATACACCACCACCAAAGGTGGTGGAGGTAAACTCTTTAATGGAATTTGATGAGAGGGACAACCCTTATAATATGCACCCTAGTCAATGCCTTTATGAGTTTGATAACTACATTAGATAACAAGATCACTTCAATGAAAATTTTATGAAACAATTGAAAAACAATTCTGATATGATTGCTCACTTGAGTGACTTGTTATTTAGAATCTCTAATGTTGTTAGAGGTGTAGGAAAACATGCCTCTATGGTTCATACTCAGTTAGAACAAGTTGCTAAATATCAAAGAGAATTACTTGATGAAATGAACAATAATATCAATGATCATGTTGTTAGAGTAATGACTAGAGGACGTAGAATGACTCAAGAACCACTTTATCCTAAGGGACACCCTAAAAATAATTGAAAAGGACTATCAAAGAATTAATACTGATGCACCTAGTCCTTCTAGAAAGAAAAAGAAAAGGAAAAATGATAGGACTTTGCATACCTCTAGTCAACCTGAAATAGAAAAACCTCCTGAATATAATAATGATGTTTCTATCTCTGATGCTGAAACTCAATCTGGTAATGAACATTCACCTAGTGATAATGAAAAAGATAATGGTGATGTTCATGAAGACACTCAACAAAACAATGATAAAGAACCAGATAATGATGTTGAGATAGAACCTGCTATTGATATTGATAACCCACAACCTAAAAATAAAAGATATGATAAAAGAGACTTTTGTGGATAGAAAACATGATAAAGAAAGAGAACCATGGGTTCAAAAACCCATGCCCTTTCCACCTAAACCAACTAAGAAGAAAGATGATGAAGAATTTGAACGCTTTGCTGAAATGCTTAGGCCAGTCTGCACTCGCTTGACTGATATTTTAAAGATGCCCCCTTATGCTAAATACATGAAAGACATAATCTCTAATAAAAGAAAGATACCAGAAGCTGAAATCTCCATCATGCTTGCTAATTATTCTTTTAAGGATGGAGTACCTAAAAAACTTGTTGATCTGGGAATACCAACTATACCTTGCTCCATCAAAAGAAATTATGTTAGAACTGCTTTGTGTGATTTAGGAGAAGGTGTTAGTGTTATGTCGTTCTCTTTATATAAAAGACTTGATTTGAATAAACTCACACCTACTGAAATATCTTTGCAAATGGTTGATACATCAACTACCATACCTATCGGTATTTGTGAGAATGTGCCCGTTGTTGTCACCAATGTTACTATCTTAACAGACTTTGTTATACTTGAGATGCTTGAGGACGACAACATATCGACTATCCTTGGTAGACCCTTTTTGAATACTTCAGGGGCTGTTATTGATTGGAATAAAAGCAAGGTCACTATTCATATCATTGGTAATGAGCATAAGGTGCACTTTCCGTAGAAACAGTTCCAAGTGGATGGTATTAATGTTATTGAAAAATCTCCGACAAACACTATTGGAAGTTTTCAACTACCCCTACCTACTCCCCAAAAGGAATATGATATACTTATTGTTGGGGACATGCATAACCCCGTGAAGGTACCTTAGTGTTTTATGAAAGTTCTTCGGTTTTGTGACGCCCCAAGACTGACGCTCCAGAATACTTCCATTTTTTCACGACCTCCATGTGTTTCATTTGTGCTTGCTCTATTTATTTTTGTATTGCATCATGCCAGCATGTCATTTAATTTTTAAAACTCAACTAAATAAATTGCATATATATTTTTCTCTATTTAGATCGAGGGAATTCACATGGTGATTTCTCTCTATAACTTATCCTCCCAATATTATGGAGCTATTATAAATGTTCCATTTGTTTGGAATTAACCGGAACACACTTACAAAAGAATTCCCATGTCTATTCCACTTCAAGTTTCACCTCCAAACCTTGGCAATAATTCTTATCACTTTTATCGAGGTTCCTCCAAAAATTCTTAACATTTTTGGACACTCCTAAAACCTCGTCCTAGTTCAAACCATTTGAATTAAATTCAAATGCGCTTTAATTTAATTTCTGCAATCATGACACTTCTATTTTTTCTGTGTACATGCACATTTTTGCGAGTCAAGGAAAATAATCCGCATGCCAAAGTTCCTTCTCTAACCTTTTCCTTTCTCTCTTTACTTTCTTCATTTTTTCTGATTTGGAAAATATGAGAGAGGGAGTGGAGAGCCCAGCAGCCTCCCTCTCCATTGCGCCAAACTCCCAAGCCCACCTAAGACCTTCCTAAACCTAGCCCCGACCCCCGTCCTCTCGATCTCTCCCTCTCGATCCCGTAGCGCCGCCAGCCACTAGTCCCAATCGGGATCGTCCCCGATCCGCTCTGCCTGCTACTCCACCTCGCCCGGCCACCCCGACGCCCTACACCCTCATGCCCCCGCCGGACCTCCTTCCCCCATGACCTCGTCCTCACCTCTCCTTCCCGCAAGCCCTGCTTCGCATCGCCGGCCCTTCTCTACGTCGCCGCCTCGCCATGGAGCCACGCCCGTTCACCTTCTCCCTCAACCGTGCCGGCCACCGGAGCCGTTGCTGGCCGCCTCCGGCCCGGAACCATCCTCCTTTGCTGCCCCGACCTCGCGCGCTGCCGCACCCAGGACCTCCTCGCCCGCCTCCTCATCTACCCGGCACCATCGCCTAGTCAACTCCGTCGCCAGGGGAGGAGCCCCTCGATCTGTCCCCTTTGGCCCTGACTCTGGCAAGCGCTACCCCGCTGACTCGCCCACAGCTCTGCATCGTCCGAGTGCCGCCGGGTGACCATGTCTTCCTCCTACCCTACTACTGCCTTCGAGCACCCATGATGCATTTGTCTGGTGAACACCTTCGTCAACTCGCCTCTGGTCACCTTCATAAGTGGCACACTAAGTGCAACATTGACCCTTGAAGTCCCCTACCCCGACACCCTGCGCCTCACCTTGTCGGGCCTGCTCCATCTCCGCCTCGTCGGTCGCCGGTTGCACCAGCCGCCAAGTCCCTGTTTGTCTTATGCCCGCAGCTCCAAGTACCACCATCGCCGATAATATACCCGCGAGACTCGAATGTCCACCAAGTCCAAAAAACACGACCGCAACCGGGACCTCTGTTCTACTTCGATTTCGATCGCCAAGTACACCGCGCCGATGCCTAGTACGACTACACAACCAGAGTGCGACAAATACCCCGGCCACGTGTACATCTACACCGCCAAGACCGGACCGACAAGTACCCCGACAAAGTGTGTACCACTACCATACCGTCGCCGAAGACCCGTGTACCAGAACCGTCAAGTTCGACTACCTTCGTGTGTACCACTACCGTCGACCCCCGAAGACCCCGTGGATGTCAAGTTCCTCGCCGTGACCCCGAACATCTACGAAACGTGTACCACTACTTCCACTACCGTCACGTGAATGACTACTTCCACTACGAACTCGATCCGCCCCAAAATGCATGCTTCGAAGGTATAACGCTGAGATGATCGCCCGTGGACCAAATGCATGTGTTGCATGAGATGCACCCTAGGTTTGCACCGTGTCCGAATTGTTCCTTGCACGTTCGCCGTAAGCCATGCCACCAACATGTGGGACACCCGGTATCCGGGATCACTCCCCGTCAGTCTTGCACGTTTCGAGCACCCATACTTGTTCCTTTGCACCATCATCTCAATCGAGTTACCGGATCACCGGAATATTGCCGTGGTAACATTTTCGGATTCCCCGCCATGGCACCCATTTCTTTCCGCCATGGCGACAAAATTCTCCCTATCATATTAAATGAAAACATTTTCATAAAAAATGTATAAACTTGCATATGTCATCTGCATCATGTTAACAACATTTAAAATGTTTAAAACTGTTGTTTGCTTTAAATTGCTAAATGCATATGGGGATTTACCGGAATTGTAGTTTGGTGTTCTGGCCTCATTTGAACTTGCCTAAATAGATAGTTTCTTTATGCTTCTCCTCTTGCCATGTTAATCAACATTAAATGGTACATAAACGAGAGAGAACCAAATATATGAATGTGGTGTTTCGTCAATATGCAACCCGTTGCATATTGAGCTCCACTTAATTTGTAGTATTGTTTGTTGAACTTTGCCATGCCATGCCTCCTTAAAATGAACATGCATCATACATAATTGTGCATCATGCCATATTTATGTGATGGTTGTTTACCATGATGTTTGCTTCTTTCCGGTTGCACTTCTCCTTCATAGTTACGGTTATGTTGTGAGGATTCGTTCGACTACGTTGGTTCTTCTAACTCATGGACTCAGACTTCTTCCTAGCGGGATTTCAGGCAAGATGATCATTACCCCCGATATCGCTTCTATCTTTGCTTGCTAGTTGTTCGTTCTATCGCTATGTCGCGCTACCTACCACTTGTTTATCATGCCTTCCATATTGCCATGTCAAGCCTCTAACCCACCTTCCTAGCAAACCGTTGTCTGGCTAAGTTATCACTTTTGCTCAGCCCCTCTTGTAGCGTTGCTAGTTGCAGGTGCCTTGCAGGTTGTTCCATGTTGGAACATGGATATGTTGGGATATCACATTATCTCTTATTTTAATTAATGCATCTATATACTTGACAAAGGGTGGAAGGCTTGGCCTTTTGCTTGGTGCTTTGTTCCACTCTTGCCACCCTAGTTTCCGTCATACCGGTGTTATGTTCCTATATTTTGCGTTCCTTACGCGGTTGGGGTTATGGGACCCCCTTGACAGTCTGCTTTGAATAAAACTCCTCCAGCAAGGCCCAACCTTGGTTTTAACATTTGCCTAACAACAACCTAAAATTTTGCCTAGGGAGTAAGTAACGCGAGGATCATCTTTATTCAACCCCCCCGGGCCAGTGCTCCTCTGAGTGTTGGTCTGAACCAAGTAGACTGCGGGGCCACCTCGGGGAAACTTGAGGTTTGGTTTTACTCGTAGGATGTCTCTTTCGGTGTTCCTTGAGAACGAGATATGTGCAGCTCCTATCGGGATTTGTCGGCACATTCGGGCGGTCTTGCTGATCTTGTTTTACCATTGCCAAAATGTCTTGTAATCAGGATTCTGAGACTGATCGGGTCTTTCCAAGAGAAGGAATATCCTTCGTTATCGTGAGATCTTGTGATGGGCTAAGTTGGGACACCCCTGAAGGGTATAAACTTTCGAGAGTCGTGCCCGTGGTTATGTGGCAGATGAGAATTTGTTAATATCCGGTTGTAGAGAACTTGACACTTGACTTAATTAAAATGCATCAACTGCGTGTGTAACCGTGATGGTCTCTTTTCGGCGGAGTCCAGGAAGTGAACACGGTTGGGTTATGTACGAACGTAAGTAGTTCAGGATCACTTCGTGATCACTTCTAGCTTTACATCTGTTGCGTAACCACATCCTACCCATAAGCTTAAATAGTCTTGATCTCGCGGGTTTTGAGATTTTTGAGTCCTCGTGACTCACAGATACTACAAAATAGTTGTAGGTGCCGATGATACCAGCGCAGGGAGATGCTACCGAACTCAAGTGGGAGTTCGACAGGGACCTTGGTCGTTTCTATGTATCATTTCCTGATGATCAGTAGTGGAGCCCAGTTGGGATGATCGGGATCTAGCATTTGGGGTTATCTTCTTTTCATTTGGACTTGTCCGTATTCGGACTATGTGTGTACTCTAAATGATGTATGAATTATTTGATCATTGTGTGACATGGCGATTGTAAGCCGCCTATCTATTTATCTCTTTCTTGTTCATTACATGGGATTGTGTGAAGATGACCCTTCTTGCGACAAAACCACAATGCAGTTATGCCTCTAAGTTGTGCCTCGACACATGGGAGATATAGCCACATCGTGGGCATTACAAGTTGGTAATCAGAGCCATCCCCGACTTAGGAGCCCCCTGCTTGATCGAATCGCTGAAGTTGTTGAGTCTTGAACAAAAATGTTTTGAGTCTTAGGATTATATATATCAGAGAGTAGGATTCTTTTTACTCCCCAGTCCCCTTCATCGCTCTGGTGACGCCTCCTGACGTAGATGTTTTGTCTTTTCTCTCCTCAAATTTCACGATTTTTTTAGGATCACGCATGTATCTTGGAATCGTTCTGATATTCTTGTGACGAGAACATTGTTATTTGTGCCTCCTGACATTTAGGGGTTGTGGCAGTGTCCCGGGGAGTTGAGCTCCAAGGTGTTGTCATCACAATTCTATCGTTGTAGTTCTGGAATACCTGAGCTCGCCGACATCGAAAATCTCTTTTATGTAGTTAGTGCTGAGATGACCACGACGCCACCCAGTACTGGGGAGGGAGTTCAGGAGTATTGCCATAGCTCGTATAACGGATGCTTTTTGAAGGTTGAGGTACACGATTTCCGGAGTTTTCTTGGTTATGTGTTGACGGATGGATACAGTTGGAGCGTAGGGCTTGTTAGTTGTGCGATATATATTGTGCCTCCCTATATCCCCAACACCAGATTGCATAACCAGAAAGTTACGGGAGTTTTTAGGTGGGAATTCAAGTATCACGTAGGATATCTTTCCAACAGACACATGATACGATATGGGATCTATCATATGTTTGTTTTCGGCTTATTCTGCAAGCCAAATCCTTTGTTTTGTTTTGAGTTGTGAGTTGCTTCTATGTCAAGTGTTGATTCCATACCATCCCTAACTGGTGTTCTCATACTTCTATGTGAATTCCAATCCTTCTTAACCATCGAGATTGTCTTCACAATTCTTTTCCAACCGATGTGCTTCTCTTGAAGTTAACCCTATCCTTTTAATTTTTGCAAGATCAATTCTAAGTTTTCACAACGTTGTCTGTTTCATCCGTCCCCAAGTTGCCTTTATTTTCCCGCCCTCCCACCATTTTTCTTCAAGGACTCAGATTTATTAATCAAGTATACTTTTTATTGATGGGAAGTCTCTCCATTCTTTTCTATCAATGTTCTTATCCGGTGATTCTCAGGAAGATACTAAGGAAGCTTCAAGTTCATCATTCTTCGTTCTCTTTCTTCTTCGGTGGTCTAAAATCAAGCTTCATTGTTGATCATATCTCTTCCTCTTGTTTCACATGATTTCCATGTTGGAAGCTCTTATCTAAGCATCTCATAATCATTCACTTCTCTTTATTCATTTGTTTCGGAGTACAAAAGATATCTCAGAAGGCTCGTCTTTTCATTCAAGATCCGTTCAAGCTATTTCGAGGTTGTTATCTCATTCAAGCCATTTAATTCAACCGATGCAATCTCTCTTCAAATCATTTCAACAGTGTTTCTCTTGAGCGTGGGCCCTAATCCACAGGTCTTTTCCCAGGATCTTACCTGACTCTTCTATTTTTTCCAAGAGTTATTCTCAAGTTCTTTTTGAAATTTGACATAAGTATAAATCCTCATCGGTCAAATGTCTCTTTCAAGCTCGCTTTCAAATTATTTTCATTGTTTGCTCAACCTCTTCGCTTTTCATTCTCTCGGAGTATCTCAACAATTTTTGTGGTGTTTCTCATCATCATTCTCGGATTTGAAGACCGAAGAGGAGTTTCTCTTCAATCTTATCCGTTCTTCCAAAGATGCGTAGTTCAAGCTTGCTGCCATCCTCTCATAATTGTTTTCGATTGTGAGAATTCTTTTCACCCATCCAGAGCAATTCAGGAGCCTTTTCAGTTTGATTCTCCGGATGCCATCATCTCAGAATTATTCATTCTCAGCTTTCATATCTTGTTCTCCAAATCTTACCGATGGATCGTTCAAGTATTCTCTAGTCAGTTCGTGATCTCTTTGTTCTCATGTATCTAAATTTCGTCAAGGATCTTTATTCGTTTTCTAATTCTTCCCGGGGAATTGTGTCTTTGCTATGTTCATTTTCAATTCTTACGGTGGTTCATTCAAGATTTTCACTTCCATTCTTATCATATCAATTCATTCGTTTTTCCAATCCTACCGGTGGTCTGTTGAGTTTGCGCTATATCTCTCCTCAATCCTTTTCAAGAGGAATACTTTGCATGCCAAATCCGTTTGTCATCAATTAAATTTGATGATGATAAGCATAACGTAATTCTTATTCTTATTTCATCATGGTGAAGTAATTCCTTCCTTCGGAGATTGTTCATGATGAATAATTTCTCGGTTCTAAGTTGTTTGTATTTTGTTTTCCGGAGTTCCAAGTTTCCAAGGCCATCTTGTCGGAACCTCCATCTAAATCACCACAAGGCTTTAATCTTATTCTGTTCATCCTTCAATTCTATCTCATCATCCTTTTGTTACCAGAGTTCTTCATGATGGTTCATCAAGGATTTATGTAGTGACCTGACCCGAATGGATCAAGTCTCTGTGCTTAAGTGTCATCCCTGGATCAGTATGCTGACACACACAGTACTCGAGGATTTATAACAGAGGTAAATCACATGTATAAAGTAATGTAAATACTATTACCTCAATCCAAATAGCGGAAGTAACAACAAGGTTGAGGATTCCCATCAACACCAATGACAAAGTTGAGTGCAGAAATTGTAACCCTAACGTATCACTTACTCGTCGTAAGATTCCTGCAACATGAGACGTTGCAGCCACAAAGGGTCAGTATATTGAATGTACTGGGAAATTCACACCATAGGATAATGATGAATAATAGTCGGGGACACGGCTAATCATGATTAGTTTGTACACTCTTCAAAGGTTTGCACACCTTTCCCCACAAGACTCGATCTCCTCCGTTGGATTTCTCGCACTACAGGGTGTTTGAGAAACGGATGACCGAGACACAGTCTTTCAGAAGCATTAACTCTAACCCTGGGTAGACAGTACCAACCTACATCCCCTACATTTGCTAGCCTACCACTGGAAGAGGTCATGCAACTTACTCCACTATGCTAGAGCCCATAATATCTTGTGGCTGCACACGGAAGTTTCCAGCATGAATAATCTTATGATCCCTTTGAGCCTGGGTGGCAATCCATAGGGTGATCACACGGGTCCTCCGGGATCCCCTTGGGCAAGCACTGGGTTCTCAAGGTGCCCGGGCAAGTCCACTAGTATATCCCCAGGGTGCCCCTAACAATCCACCCAGATGTGTATTAAAGTAGCCACCTTAAGTTAAACCTTAGTTAACAATAATCTCTCACATCTTTCATGAATTCTCTCAAACCAATCCACGTCTACGATCATAGCATAGAAGTATAAGCATAACGTAGAAGTAACTCCCAAGGTTTGAATAAAAGGGCAATAGGTTCCTACCTAATCATCTACTTCCCAATACCCACAAGTTAACAAATCCTACTCATGCAATGTTTGAGGGTTGAAACTAATGCATAAAAACTGGGTAAAAGGGATATGATCAAAGTGTGAACTTACCTCGTACTGTTGATGAAGATGATTCGCACTCATAACTCCTGATAGTTCTACTCGTCACACTCTGGTTAATCTATCGTAAGCAAGCAATTGCATACATAAGCACTCATGCAAAAGAATCAAAGAAAAGATATCGGAAAAAACTTCGAAAACAGACAAATAACTCTTGCAACAGAAAACAAAACCTTACCAAAATTGGGTGAATTTGGCCTTATCATAAAGTTTAGGTCAAGAGCTTCGATTTGCAAAAAGAATCAACTCAATCGGAGTTACGAAACTCAAGTTATGATCAAAAACAAGTTTGAATATGAATCTGAAGAAATTTAAAAATTTGAAAATTTCAAAAAGTTGATGTGACAGGTTCACTGGATAGGTGAAAATAAGACAAAACTATAGGCGTTGGTTTCATCTAATTTGGATGAACAAGTAAAAAGTTATGGCTATTTGAAAAATCAGGGCCAAATTGTTTTACGGAAGAAAAATAGCTACGGCTAAAAGAATTCTAGGTCTAATGTATAAATACTGAAACTAATTGATAATCAAATTATCCTACCGTACTAGTCTAGAAGTAATAGGCTACGGATTATAAAAAAATATGAAGATGGTAAAGAAAAAAAGGACTTCGAAGAGAGAAGACAATTTCCAAAAGTCCCGCTGGAGAGGAGAAAAATATTTTTTTTCTTTAATGAATCTAGTCAAACCAAAATATTGATTTAACCCGAATCGGATGATTTTTGGAGGCTCTGTGGGTCTATATTTATAGGTGGAAAAGAGGTTTAGAGATCAAATGCTGGGCAATGTGGGACTAAACATATATGTATGTAGATGAAATTTGAAAAATATTATAGGCTAAATGTTAAGCCCGGCCGCGCCGTAGTTTTTTTTAAAACAATATTCGGTCAAATAAAAAAAAGGCTGCCTGGGCCTGGCCCATTTAGGAGAAAAAAATAAGATGAGATGCCCGCTTCCACTATGCTACGCGTGTGGGCGACAAATAATTATGGGCCGTACATACAGTTTTTTAAAATAGAAATAGAAGGAAAATCGGATAACAAAAATAAATTAAAATTTTATCTAGGCATATTATATGTCAAAATTTTCAGAAAAAGATTTTCTACGACATGAACATTTTACTAATGTCAAATAAAATATACAAAATTTTATATAAAGCAAAGAGTGCTACTGATGCAATAAAACCCAATAAAAATCATTTAAAAAATACCAAAATGATTTCAAATTTATTTCTATCCAATTTTTTGATGTAGGGAATCATTTTACCCTATTTTCCATTTATTTTATTTTTGGAGAAAAATAATTAGAATAAAACCCAAATAACTCCAAATTGAAAATAATTTCAATGGGACTTTAAATTTGATTCTTTTAAACTTCCAACTAATATTTCACATGTTTTGAAGAAGTCATTTTATCTTCTCTCATGAAAATCATTGAGTTGCTTAAAGTTTCTGAATTTGAAATATTTCCAAATGAAATTCAAACCTTTTCAAATAACCCTTTTCATTTATTTAAATGGAAGAAGTCATGTCATCTTCTCTCTAGGGTTTTGTGATGAAATGAATTTGAATTCATGGAGATCATAAATGCAAGATGAAAGTTTGGGGAAGTCCTTTTATTCCCTCTCATTTAACTTGTAAAAAGTTTTCAAATTTCACTCAGTTTCACTCAAGCAACCACTCCACAACCAAACAATCAATCAAAACTATTTATTTAATATAACATTCCAAAATTTATAATTTTGGGATGTTACAATTTAATTCATTCTCGAAGTGTTCTTCAAGATACTTGTTGGAGGAGCTCAAGTATTCTTCATCTTGCATTCCGAAGTGCAGTTTTTTTCTATCTTGTCTTTTGAGATGGTGTTATGTCATTCTTGACAATTTGAGTTCGTGTTTCATGATTCACATATTGTCAAGAATGAGATATTTTAAATCCATCAATCTCTTCGTTAGTGTTATCTTGGTACTAATTTCACTTAAAGCCTTCCCTAAGGAATGTTGCTAATTGTGGGTCTATCGATAATCCAAGTTTCCTCCTATTCTCACGGTGAAAGAAGTTTTCATCTATTCGTTTCTCTCAAGCAAGCAATTGTTTCCGTTGGTGGCCGGTTGTCACCTCATAATTCAACAAGCTTATTTTTTCCCTGTTGGTTTTCCAACAACTCCATTCAATCCTTCTTTCTAAGGATGCTTTCAAATTCATTGGTGGTAGAAGTTATCATTTTCTTATACTTCCTTTCTTCCCTAATGATCTAGCTTCTATTCTTTCATTCCAGAGGCTTTGTGATGTTGCACTCTTCGACCCATCATCCCATTTTTGTCAAAGATCATGATCTTTCCTTTAGTTATTCATTCAACCGGAGTGTTGTCTTCTCCATTCAAGTTCTCTCATCTTATCAAGTTTGCCTCCCTTCTCAACTGGAGTGCCGTCTGAAATCTTTCTTACCCCTTCTGCCATTCTTTTAATTGTTTTGGAGGCAGTGTGTTGTTGATTTCGTGTGACGCCCCGAGAGTGATGCGCCAGGTGTATCCCTGTTATTCGCCGTTGTTGCCATGTCTTTCTGCTTGGGTGTTGCATTTTGCCATGTCATCATCCGCATTTCATCTGCATGTTTTCAAAACTTGCATCCGTTCGGGTCTTCCAGTTCTTTCCGTTGTCTGTTCTGAGTCCAGACACACTTGCAAGCGCCCGCAACGCGTCCGAAATATTATTTTATAAGTGGCCAGAAAAAGTTTTCGGAATGGGATGAAAGTTGGCATGCAGTGTTGTTATGTTGTCGGTAGACCGCCTGCCAAATTTCATCGCATTCGGAGTCCGTTTGACGCCCCAACGGATAACTATAGCTGCATTATAGTCGCTCAAGCGTTGGATGTTTTCGGTCTCCGAAAACCCATGTCGGGCCGCTTTATCTTCTTTCCTCTCAGCCCGAGACCTCTCCTACACAACCCTCTAGCCCCACCTAAGCCCAACTACCCTTCTCCTCCGTCTGGAGCCATCCGATCGTCATTGGAGGATCCAAAAACCCTCAAACCCTAGCCTCTACTCTATTTAAACACCTCTCCATGCCAAATCTGGCCTTCTTCCACCTTCCTCCTCAAATTCCGTGCCTTCCCGCTCCCCTGCCGCCACTTGTCGCCGCCCCAATCTCCGCGCCACCACTGGAAACCACCTGAGCCACCGTTCGCCTCCAATCCTGCGCTGCCACGTCACCCTTGCCTTCCCCACTTCGTTGCGGCCCTCGGAGCCCATCTGTGGCCCTTCCTGGGACGATCTGGGCCCGGACGGAGCTCGTGCGCGACGCTGCCCGTCGCCCCGCTCCTCCCGGCTCCCCCCTCCCGCTCGACCACGCCACCGCAGCTCCGAGGAGCTCCTCCGCCGACTAGTCGCCGCCGGTGAGAGAAGACGCCAGAGATGAGTCCGCGCCTTCTTCTTCCTTCATTTCCCCTTTCTCCTTGTCTCACATCTCACTCCCTCTCTCTGTGTGTTCTTCCCCGCAGGAGCCCCATGGGAGCACTTCGAGCAGCTCTGCCGCTGTCGCGTTCTGCTTCAGATCCGGTGCCTCGCGGTTGCCCTCGCCCAGATCTGTCCGTCCACTTTGCCGCCCGCCGCCAAGTCCCTGCCGCACCATGGACTCTTCTGCTTCGCGCCACCGCAAGCTCGAACTGCTCGAGCCCCGCGCGACCATGCGTGTTGACCACGCCCCTCCTCGTCGTGCAACTGGCCAGCCTCCCACGTGCTCATGGGCCGCGCCAAGGCGCAGCCACCCGCTGCTAGATTCCCCTATAGGCCTCCCTATCCGTCCGACCGGGCCAGGCCCAAAGTGAGCAGATCCCCTCTAGCCCCTCTCTTGTGCACTTTGGCCCGGCAGTTTCGGCCCATGGTATTTTTTTCCTGCGCTGCGATTTACTGTTTTTCCAGAGTGTGCAGTTTTTTGCAGAAAAGTCCATCAAGCTCATGCACTTAATAACTAAACAACCATGCATCGGTTTAAAACAACTTATATATGTAAAATGCTTAGAATTTCTTCTAGTTTCATAATATGCAACTTTTAACCATGTTAAAAATGTTTAAAATGATGTTTGTTTAAATTTGCTCTAATGACAAGCTAAAATGGTATAATTCATAACTAATTAACCGTAGCTCGATTTTAAATAAATTATATATGCAAATGGGGTAGAAAAATGCCTACTTTAACATGATGCACTCATCTTGCATGTTTAACAATATAATATGGTTTAGGGCAGAACAGTACCAAATTCATAATATGCATATGAGGATTTTTCCGGACTTGTTGCTTGTTGTTCCGGCCTCATTTAAACTTGCCTAGATAGGTAGTTTTATTATGCTTCACCCCTTGCCATGCTAACCAACATTTAATATTGTTGAGTACATAAACGGTAGAGAACTAAATAAGTCATGCGGTGTTTCTTCAATATGAAACTCGTTGCATATTGAGCTCCACCTAACTTGTAGTTTTGTTTGTGCACTTTGCCATGCCATGTTTCATTAAATCAGACATGCATCATACTTGGTTGTGCATCATGCCATGTTTATGTGATGGTTGTTTACTATGTTGTTTGCTTCTTTCCGGTTGTGCTTCTTCTCGATAGTTCCGATTACGTTGCGTTTGTGAGGATCCGTTCGACTACGTCCGTTTGTCTTCTTCATGGACTCGTTCTTCTTCCTTGCAGGATCTCAGGCAAGATGACCATACCCTCGATATCACTTCTATCTTTGCTTGCTAGTTGTTCACTCTATTGCTATGTCGCACTACCTACCACTTGTTTATCATGCCTCCCATATTACCATGTCAAGCCTCTAACCCACATTCCTAGCAAACCATTGTTTGGCTATGTTACCGCTTTTGCTCAGCCCCTCTTATAGCTTTGTTAGTTGCAGGTGAAGTTGAAGATTGTTCCATGTTAGAACATGGATATGTTGGGATATCATATTATCTCTTATTTAATTAATGCATCTATACACTTGGTAAAGGGTGGAAGTCTCGGCCTTATGTCTGGTGTTTTGTTCCACTCTTGCCGCCCTAGTTTCCGTCATACCGGTGTTATGTTCCTTGATTTTGCGTCCCTAACATGATGAGGGGTATGGGACCCTGATGACCCACAAGTATAGGAGATCTATCGTAGTCCTTTCGATAAGTAAGAGTGTCGAACCCAACGAGGAGCAGAAGGAAATGATAAGCGGTTTTCAGCAAGGTATTCTCTACAAGTACTGAAATAAGTGGTAACAGGCAGTTTTGTGATAAGATAGGTTGTAACGAGCAACAAGTAACAAAAGTAAATAAAGTGCAGAAAGGTGGCCCAATCCTTTTGTAGCAAAGGACAAGCCGGAACAAACTCTTATAATAGGAAAAGCGCCCCCGAGGACACATGGGAATATCGTCAAGCTAGTTTTCATCACGTTCATATGATTCACGTTCGATACTTTGATAATTTGATATGTGGGTGGACCAGTGCTTGGGTGCTGTTCTCACTTGAACAAGCATCCCACTTATGATTAACCTCTATTGCAAGCATCCGCAACTACAACAAAAGTATTAAGGTAAACCTAACCATAGTATGAAACATATGGATCCAAATCAGCCCCTTACGAAGCAACGCATAAACTAGGGTTTAAGCTTCTGTCACTCTAGCAACCCATCATCTACTTATTACTTCCCAATGCCTTCCTCTAGGCCCAAATAATGGTGAAGTGTTATGTAGTCGACGTTCACATAACACCACTAGAGGCTAGACAACATACATCTTACCAAAATATCGAACGAATACCAAATTCACATGACTACTCATAGCAAGACTTCTCCCTTATCCCCAGGAACGAACGTAATTACTCACAAAGCATATTCATGCTCATAATCTGAGGGGTAATAATATGCATATAGGATCTGAACATATGATCTTCCACCAAATAAACCAACTAGCATCAACTACAAGGAGTAATCAACACTACTAGCAACCTACTAGCACAAATCCCGGACTTTGAGACAAGAATTGGATACAAGAGATGAACTAGGGTTTGGAGATGAGATGGTGCTGGTGAAGATGTTGATGGAGATTGCCCTCTCCCGATTAGAGGAGCGTTGGTGATGACGATGGTGATGATTTCCCCCTCCCGGAGGGAAGTTTCCCCGGCAGAACAGCTCTGCCGGAGCTCTAGATTGGATCCGCCAAGGTTTCGCCTCGTGGCGGCGGAGTCTCGTCCCGAAAAGTTCCTTCTTATTTTTTTCTCATCGAAAGACCTCATATAGGAGAAGATGGACGTCGGAGAGCCACCAGGGGGCCCATGAGATAGGGGGGCGCGCCCTAGGGGGGGGCGCCCCCCACCCTCGTGAGAAGGGTGTGGGCCCCCCTGGCCTTCATCTTTGGCGAGGATTTTTCTTTATTTATTTTAAGATGTTCCATGAAGTTTCAGGACTTTTGGAGTTGCGCAGAATAGGTCTCTAATATTTGCTCCTTTTCCAGCCCAGAATTCCAGCTGCCGGCATTCTCCCTCCTTATGTAAACCTTGTAAAATAAGAGAGAATGGCCATAAGTATTGTGACATAAAGTGAAATAACAGTCCATAATGCGATAAATATCGATATAAAAGCATGATGCAGAATGGACGTATCAACTCCCCCAAGCTTAGACCTCGCTTGTCCTCAAGCGAAAAGCCGATAACAATAAATATGTCCTCATGTTTAGAGGTAGAGGCATCGATAAAAAATAAGATACGGACATGAAGGCATCATGATTATTCTCATAACAGCAACATATATAGATTTTGTCATATGATTACTTATGTTCAAGTGATGATCTATTCACAATGCAAAAGTATAAATCATAAACCTTATTGGGCTCTGACAAACTATAATCTCAGTCATTAAAGAAATGGCAATTTATCATAACATCGGAAAGAGTCTATGTCAGAGCTAAAAAGCAAGTCCACATACTCAACTATCATTTAGTCCTCCATAATTACTAACACTCACGCGATACTTGTGGTTACGGAGTTTTAATCGGACACAGAGAAAGATAGGGGCTTATAGTTTTGCCCCACAACCTTTTACCTCAAGGGTAATGTCGACAATAATGGTTCATGCTCCCCTACATCCAATTAGATATATATATCATGTTTTCCAACATGCTGAGCTTGCCAAAGGATAAAATGAAAAAGAAAAGGTGAAGATCACCATGACTCTTGCATAAGGTAGAAGATAATAATAAAGGATAGGCCCCTCGCAGAGGGAAGCAGAGGTTGCCATCCGCTTTTATGGTTGGATATATAAAATCTCAATGCGAAAGAACGTCACTTTATATTGCCCCTTGTGATATGAATCTTTATTATGCAGTCCGTCGCTTTTATTACTTCCACATCACAAGATCATATAAAGCTTATTTCTCCCACACCAATCAATCATACATATTTAGAGCAATTTTTATTGCTTTGCACCGATGACAACTTACTTGAAGGATCTTACTCAATCCATAGGTAGATATGGTGGACTCTCATGGCAAAACTGGTTTAAGGGTATTTGGAAGCACAAGTAGTATTTCTACTTGGTGCTGAGAATTTGGCTAGCATGAGGGGGAAAGGCAAGCTCAACAAGTTAGAGGATCCATGACAACATACTTTATCTCAGATATAAGAAATACATAACTCATTACGTTGTCTTCCTTGTCCAACATCAACTCTTTAGCATGTCATATTTTAATGAGTGCTCCCAATCATAAAAGATGTCAATGATAATATATCTATATGTGAAAACCTCTCTTTCCTTATTACTTCCTATTAATTTCAACAATGACCAAAGCTATGTCTACCAACTCCCAACAACTTTTAATGATCATACTCTTTCTATGTGAAGTCATTACTCTCAATAAGATCAATATGAACTCTTTGTTTCTTTTTATTCTTTTTCTCTTTTCTTTTATTCACCCAAGATCATGGAAAAATAATCAAGCCCTTGACTCAACACTAATCTTTATTTTATATAACTCACGGACTCGATTACATAGAGGGATCATAAAGCAAAACTCAAAACTAGATCATGCCATAAACTTTATTCTACTAGATCAAGATACTACTAATAAGATCGAACTAAGAAAAACGATAAAGATATGAGTTGTGATTGTGATACGATACCGGGGCACCTCCCCCAAGGTTGGCAGTTGCCAAGGGGAGTGCCCATACCCATGTGATTATGTCTCCTTGGTTGGTGAAGAAGGTGGCGGTGACGGATAATCGCTCATCGAGCGTAAGAGGTCCTCCAGCTTGCGAATAATGCCCTTAAGTGCAACAATATGCTCCTTCAACAAAATATTTTCTTGTGTGAGATACTTGTTTTGAACACGAGCTAACTCAATCATCTTGAAAGCTTCAATCTCAGTTGGGGTAAGAAGGTTATGATCAATTTGAAGGGTGTCTTTTGCCGCTGGAGCTTGATCCTCCGTGGACTTCTTAATCCTTTCATCATTGTTGACCCTCGTGGGTTCTTCCTTCTTCAGATCTATCTTCATTAGCCAAGCATCGTTGTCACCATTGTTGGAGGAGGGAGACGACATGATGCCTAGCCTGAAAAACCCTGACAGAAAACAGCTCGAAACAAGAACAGAGGAGGTTTGCGTGATACAGGAGTCAAAACCTTCGGGAGAATATATAATGAATTTTTACCGACCAAAATACGTATCGTGCAAGAAAATGGAGTCCGGAAAGCACACGAGGTGCTCACGAGGTAGGGGGCGCCCACCACCCTCGTGGGGCCCTTGTGTCCTTCCCGGACTGCTACTTAATTTTCTATTTTTCTAAATATTCCAAAACGGAGAAATATTGCCTTAAAATTGTTTTGGAGTCGGTTTACTTACTGTACCACATACCTATTCCTTTTCGGAGTCTGAAACGTTCCGGAAAGTGTCTCTTATGTATTCCTCCGGGGTTACGGTTTCAATAATATTGGTTTCAACATTTATGGGATTACCTGCGATATAATGTTTGATTCTTTGACCGTTTACCACTTTCGGATTTGTGCCCTTGAAGTTGTTGATTTTTATGGCACCGAAACGATAGACCTCTTCGATAACATAGGGGCCTTCCCATTTAGAGAGAAGTTTTCCTGCAAAAAATCTTAAATGAGAGTTGTATAGCAATACATAATCACCTACATTAAACTCACGCTTTTGTATCCTCTTGTCATGCCACCTTTTAACTTTTTCTTTAAACAACTTAGCATTTTCATAAGCTTGGGTTCTCCATTCATCAAGTGAGCTAATATCAAATAACCTCTTTTCACCAGCAAGTTTAAAATCATAGTTAAGCTCTTTAATAGCCCAATATGCCTTATGTTCTAGTTCGAGAGGTAACTGACATGCTTTTCCATAAACCATTTTATACGGAGACATACCCATAGGATTTTTATATGCAGTTCTATAAGCCCATAATGCATCATCAAGTTTCTTGGACCAATTCTTTCTAGACCTATTAACAGTCTTTTGCAAAATTAATTTGAGCTCTCTATTGCTCAACTCTACTTGACCACTAGACCGTGAGTGATAAGGAGATGCAATTCTATGATTAACATCATATTTAGCAAGCATTTTACAGAAAGCACCATGAATAAAGTGTGAACCACCATCAGTCATTAAATATCTAGGGACTCCAAACCTCGGAAAAATAACTTCTTTAAGCATTTTAATAGAAGTGTTATGATCAGCACTACTAGTTGGAATATCTTCTACCCACTTAGTAACATAATCAACAGCAACTAGAATATGTGTGTATCCATTAGAGGCAGGAAAAGGTCCCATATAATCAAAGCCCCAAACATCAAATGGTTCAATAACAAGAGAATAATTCATAGGCATTTCTTGACGTCTACTAATATTACCAATTCTTTGACATTCATCACAAGACAAGAAAAACTTACGGGCACCCTTGAAGAGAGTAGGCCAATAAAAACCAGATTGCAATACCTTATGTGCAGTTCTATCTCCAGCGTGGTGTCCTCCATAAGACTCGGAATGACACTTGCGTAGGATCTGTTCCTGTTCATGCTCAGGTACACAACGTCTAATAACACCATCTACTCCTTCTTTATAAAGATGTGGGTCATCCCAAAAGTAATGTCTTAAATCATAGAAAAACTTTTTCTTTTGTTGGTATGTGAAGCTAGGTGGTATAAATTTAGCAACAATATAATTAGCATAATCAGCATACCATGGAGTACTACGGGAAGTACTTATAACATTTAATTGTTCATCAGGAAAGCTATCATTAATAGGTAGTGGGTCATCAAGAATATTTTCTAACCTAGACAAGTTGTCTGCAACGGGGTTCTCAGCTCCCTTTCTATCAACAATATGCAAATGAAATTCTTGTAGCAAGAGAACCCATCTAATAAGTCTAGGTTTAGCATCTTTCTTTTCCATAAGATATTTAATAGCAACATGATCAGTTTGAATAGTTATTTTAGAATCAACAATATAAGATCTGAACATATCACGAGCAAATACAACTGCTAAAAGCTCTTTTTCAGTAGTAGCATAATTCCTTTGAGCATTGTCTAGAGTATTACTAGCATAATGAATAACATTTAATTTCTTATCAATTCTTTGCCCTAGAACAGCACATACAGCATAATCACTAGCATCACACATAATTTCAAAGGGTAGGTTCCAATCAGGTGGCTGAACAACAGGTGCAGTGACTAATGCTTTCTTAAGTATTTCAAATGCTTCTACACAATCATCATCAAAGACAAATGGTATATCTTTTTGCAATAAATTAGTCAGAGGCCGACAAATGTTTGAGAAGTCCTTAATGAACCTCCTGTAAAATCCAGCGTGACCAAGGAAACTTCTTATACCTTTGATGTCCTTGGGACATGGCATCTTTTCAATAGCATCAACCTTGGCTTCATCAACTTCAATACCTCTTTCAGAAACTTTGTGCCCCAAGACAATACCTTCATTAACCATAAAGTGGCACTTTTCCCAATTCAAGACAAGATTAGTTTCTTCACATCTCTGCAAAACTCGATCAAGATTGCTCAAGCAATCATCAAAAGAGGAACCATAGACGGAAAAGTCGTCCATGAAAACCTCACAAATCTTTTCACAGAAGTCAGAGAATATAGCCATCATGCATCTTTGAAAGGTAGCAGGTGCATTACATAAACCAAAAGGCATACGTCTATAAGCAAAAGTACCAAAAGGGCATGTAAAAGTAGTCTTTGATTGATCTCTAGCCGACACAGGTATTTGAGAGAAACCAGAATAACCATCTAGAAAGCAATAGTGTGTATGTTTGCATAATCTTTCTAGCATTTGATCAATAAAAGGTAAGGGGTAATGATCTTTCTTAGTAGCTTTATTTAATTTGCGGAAATCAATTACCATCCTATAACCTGTGATAATTCTTTGTGGAATCAATTCATCTTTATCATTAGGAACAACAGTAATACCTCCCTTCTTAGGGACACAATGGACAGGACTTACCCACTCACTATCAGCAACGGGATAGATTATACCTGCCTCCAGAAGCTTTAGTATTTCTTTTCTTACCACTTCTTTCATTTTAGGATTCAGACGTCGTTGAGGATCACGAACTGGTTTGGCATCTGCTTCCAAATTTATTTTATGTTGACATAGAGTGGGACTAATGCCCTTAAGATCATCAAGAGTATATCCAATAGCAGCACGATGCTTCTTCAGAGTTTTCAATAATCTTTCTTCTTCATGCTCTGAAAGGTTAGCACTAATAATAACAGGATATATCTTCTTTTCATCAAGATAAGCATATTTAAGATTATCAAGCAAAGGTTTAAGCTCAAACACGGGATCACCCTTGGGTGGAGGAGGATCCCCTAAGATTTCAACAGGCAAATTGTGTTGCAGAATAGGTTCCTGTTTAAAGAATACTTCATCTATTTCCCTTCTTTCATTCATGAACATATCATTTTCATGGTCTAGCAAATAGTGTTCTAAAGGATCACTAGGAGGTACGGCAATAGAAGCAAGACAATAATTTCATCCTTACTAGATAATTCTTCCTCACGATGTTGTTTAGTAAATTTAGAGAAATTAAACTCATGAACCATATCATCCAAGCCAACAGTAACAACATTCTTTATGCAATCTATGGTAGCATTGAAAGTATTTAAAAAGGGTCTACCAAATATAATGGGACAAAAGCTATCTTGCGGAGAAGTAAGAACAAGAAAATCAGCAGTATATTTAGTTTTCCCACACAAGACTTCAACATCTCTAACAATTCCAATTGGTGCAATAGTATCTCTATTAGCAAGTTTAATAGTAACATCAATATCTTCTAACTCAACAGGTGCAATTTCATTCTTAATTTCTTCGTATAAGTCAATAGGTATTACACTAGCACTAGCACCCGTATCACATAAGCCATGATAACAATGATCTCTTATTTTAACAGAAATAACAGGCACGCCTACCACAGGTCTATGTTTATCTTTAGCACAAGGTTTAGCAATTCTAGCAGTTTCACCTTCGAACTGAATAACATGCCCATCAATATTATCAGACAAGAGATCTTTAACAATAGCAATATTAGGTTCTACTTTAACTTGCTCAGGAGGCGTATAAGTTCTAATATTGCTTTTACGAACAACAGTTGAAGCTTTAGCATGATCCTTTATTCTAACAGGGAAAGGTGGTTTCTCAATATAAGAAGTAGGAACAATAGGATCATTATAAGCGACAGTCTTTTCTTCAACTTTAATAGGTGCAGCTACTTTTACTTTTATGGGAGGATGATATTTAAACCACTTCTCCTTAGGGAGATCAACATAAGTAGCAAAAGATTCACAAAAAGAAGCTACTATCTCAGAGTCAAGTCCATATTTAGTGCTAAACTTGCGGAAAATATCGGTGTCCATAAAAGATTTAACACAATCAAACTTAGGTGTCATACCTGACTCCTTACCTTTGTCGAGGTCCCAATCTTCAGAGTCGCGTTTAATTCTATCCAATAAATTCCATCTGAATTCAATAGTCTTCATCATAAAAGAGCCAGCACAAGAAGTATGAAGCATGGTGCGATTATTATCAGAAAGCCAAGCATAAAAACTTTGCATAATTATTTCTCTCGAGAGCTCATGATTGGGGCATGAATATAACATTGATTTAAGCCTCCCCCAAGCTTGAATGATGCTTTCTCCTTCGCGAGGCTAGAAATTATATATATAATTGCGACCACGATGAACAAGATGCATAGGGTAATACTTTTGATGAAATTCCAGCTTCAATCTTTTATAGTCCCATGATCTCATATCATCACATAGCCTATACCATATCAATGCGTCTCCCTTCAAAGATAAAGGGAAGACCTTCTTCTTAGCAACATCATCGGGTATACCTGCAAGCTTAAATAATCCACAAACTTCATCCACATATATTAAGTGCTCATCAGGATGCTTTGTTCCATCTCCTGTAAAAGGGTTAGCTAGCAGTTTTTCCATCATACCCGAAGGAAATTTAAAAGGAGTTTCATTTTCAATAGGTTCAGTAGGTTGAGGAGCAACTCTTTGCTCTACTGGATGGGGTGAAGATACCCCGAACAAGCCCCTCAGAGAATTACTTTCCATAGTAACAAGTGACAGTAAATTTCAGCACACTATATAAATTTTTCCTTACCAAATTCCACCTACCAAAGGCGCTACACTCCCCGGCAACGGCGCCAGAAAAGAGTCTTGATGACCCACAAGTATAGGGGATCTATCATAGTCCTTTCAATAAGTAAGAGTGTCGAACCCAACGAGGAGCAGAAGGAAATGATAAGCGGTTTTCAGCAAGGTATTCTTTGCAAGTACTAAAATAAGTGGTAACAGACAGTTTTGTGATAAGATAGGTTGTAACGAGCAACAAGTAACAAAAGTAAATAAAGTGCAGCAAGGTGGCCCAATCCTTTTGTTGCAAAGGACAAGACGGAGCAAACTCTTATAATAGGAAAAGCGCTCCCGAGGACACATGGGAATTTTGTCAAGCTAGTTTTCATCACGTTCATATGATTCGCGTTCGATACTTTGATAATTTGATATGTGGGTGGACCGGTGATTGGATGCTGTTCTTACTTGAACAAGCATCCCACTTATGATTAACCTCTATTGCAAGCATCCGCAACTACAACAAAAGTATTAAGGCAAACCTAACCATAGTATGAAACATATGGATCCAAATCAGCCCCTTATGAAGCAACGCATAAACTAGGGTTTAAGCTTCTATCACTCTAGCAACCCATCATCTACTTATTACTTCCCAATGCCTTCCTCTAGGCCCGAATAATGGTGAAGTGTTATGTAGTCGACGTTCACATAACACCACTAAAGGCTAGACAACATACATCTTATCAAAATATCAAACGAATACCAAATTCACATGAGTACTCATAGCAAGACTTCTCCCTTATCCTCAGGAACGAACGTAATTACTCACAAAGCATATTCATGTTCATAATCGGAGGGGTAATAATATGCATATAGGATCTGAACATATGATCTTCCACCAAATAAACTAACTAGCATCAACTACAAGGAGTAATCAACACTACTAGCAACCTACTAGCACCAATCCTGGACTTTGAGACAAGAGTTGGATACAAGAGACGAACTAGGGTTTGGAGATGAGATGGTGCTGGTGAAGATGTTGATGGAGATTGCCCTCTCCTGATGAGAGGAGCATTGGTGATGACGATGGTGATGATTTCCCCCTCCCGGAGGGAAGTTTCCCCGGTAGAACAGCTCTACCGAAGCTCTAGATTGGATCCGCCAAGGTTCCCCTCGTGGCGGCGGAGTCTCGTCCCGAAAAGTTCCTTCTTATTTTTTTTCTCATCGAAAGACCTCATATAGGAGAAGATGGACGTCGGAGAGCCACCAGGGGGCCCACAAGGTAGGGGGCGCGCCCTAGGAGGGGGGGGGCGCCCCCACCCTCGTGAGAAGGGTGTGGGCCCCCTGGCGTTTATCTTCGGCGAGGATTTTTCTTTATTTATTTTAAGATGTTCCGTGAAGTTTCAGGACTTTTGGAGTTGCGCAGAATAGGTCTCTAATATTTGCTCCTTTTCCAGCCCAGAATTCCAGCTGCCGGCATTCTCCCTCCTTATGTAAACCTTGTAAAATAAGAGAGAATAGCCATAGTATTGTGACATAAGGTGAAATAACAGTCCATAATGCGATAAATATCGATATAAAAGCATGATGCAGAATGGAAGTATCAGACCCTCTTGACAGTTTGCTTTGAATAAAACTCCTACAGCAGGGCCTAACCTTGGTTTTACATTTGCCTAACAACCTATAACTTTCCCTTGGGGTTGCAAACCCGAGGGTCATCTTTATTTTAACCCCCCCGGGCTAGTGCTTCTCTGAGTGTTGGTCCGAAATGGGCAGCCTGCGGGGCCACCTCGGGGAAACTTGAGGGCTGGTTTTACTCATAGTTTGTCCCATCCGGTGTGCCCTGAGAACGAGATATGTGCAGCTCCTATCGGGATTTGTCGGCACAGTCGGGCGGTCTTGCTGGTTTAGTTTTAACATTTTCGAAATGTCTTGTGCACCGGGATTCCGAGTTTGACCGGGTGTCCCATGATGGAAGATTGTCTCTGTGGATCGTGAGCTTGTGATGGGCTAAGATGGGACATCCCTGCAGGGTATAAACTTTCGAGAGCCGTGCCTGCGGTTATGTGGCAGATGGGAATTTGTTAATATCCGGTTGTAGACAACTTGACACTTGACTTAATTAAAATGGATCAACCGCGTGTGTAGCCATAATGGTCTCTTTTCAGTGGAGTCCGAGAAGTGAACATGGTTTGTGTTATGTTTGAACGTAAGTAGTTTCAGGATCACTTCTTTATCACTTCTAGCTTCATGACCGCTGCGTAGCTTCTCATCTTACTCTTATTTGCATATGTTGGCCACCATATTTTGCTTAGCACTTGCTGCAGCTCCACCTCATTACCACATCCCACCCATAGGCTTAAATAGTCTTGATCCCGCGGGTGTGAGCTTACTGAGTCCTCGTGACTCATGCATACTTCCAAACAGTTGCAGGTGTCGATGATAACAGTGCAGGTGATGCTACCGAACTCAAGAGGGAGTTCGACGAGGACCTTGGTCATTACTATGTTTCGTTTCCTCATGATTAGTAGTGGAGCCCAGTTGGGACGCTCGGGGATCTAGCATTTGGGGTTGTCTTGTTTCATTTTGGTTCCGCAGTCGGACCTTGATTGCATTCTGGATGATGTATTTTTAACTTGTTATTTGTGTGAAGTGGCGATTGTAATCCAACTCTTTATCCCTTTCTTATTCAGTACATGGGACTGTGTGAAGATTACCCCTCTTGCGACAAAACCACCATGCGGTTATGGCTCTAAGTCGTGCCTCGACACGTGGGAGATATAGCCGCATCGTTGGCGTTACAAGTTGGTATTAGAGCCATCCCCGACTTAGGAGCCCCCTGCTTGATCGAATCGCTGACGTTGTTGAGTCTAGAACAAAAATATTTTGAGTCTTAGGATTATATATATATCAGAGAGTAGGATTCTTTTTACTCCTGAGTCCCTTCGTCGCTCTGGTGAGTCCTCCTGGCGTAGATGTTTTGACTTTCCTCTCCTCAAATTTCATGAATTTTTTTAGGATCACGCGGGTATCTTGGGATCGTTCTGAAATTCTTGTGAGGAAAACATTGTTCTTGGTGCCTCCTGACATTTAGGGGTTGTGGCAGTGTCCCAAGGAGTTGAGCTCCGAGGTGTTGTCGTCACAATTTTATCGTTGCAGTTCTGGAATACCTGAGTTCCCCGACATCCAAAATCTATTTTATGTAGTTTTTGATGAGATAACCTCGACACCACCCAGTATTGGGGCAGGAGTTCGGGAGTATTGCCATAGCTCGTATAACAGATGCTTTTTGAAGGTTGAGGTACACGATTTCCAGAGTTTTCTTGGTTATGTGTTGACAGATGGATACAGTTGGAGCGTAGGGCTTGTCAGTTGTGTGATATATATTGTGCCTCCCTGTATCCCCAACACCAGATTGCATAACCAGAAAGTTTCGAGAGTTTTTAGGTGGGAATTCAAGTATCACGTAGGTATTCTTTCCAGCAGACACATGATACGATATGGGGTATATCATATGTTTGTTCCGGCTTATTTTCTAAGCCAATCCTTTGTTTTGTTTTGAGTTGTGGTATTCAAGTTGCTTCAAAGTCAAGTGTGGATTCCATACCTTTCCTAAGCGGTGTTCTCATATTCCTATGTGAATAGCAATCCTTCTTGTTTATCGAGATTGTCATGTCAATTCTTTTCCGACCGGTTCACTTCTCGTCAAGATGATCCTATCATTTTCCCCATTTGCAAGAACACTTATTAGTTTTCCCAACATTGTTTGTTTCATCCGTCCCCAAGTTGTCTTTGTTTTCCCGCCTTCCCACCCTTTTATTCAAGAACTCAGATTTCTTAACCAAGTTTCCTTTTTATTGATGGGAAGTCTCTCCATCCTTTTCCGTCAATGTTCTTATCCGGTGATTCTCAGGAAGATACTAAGGAAGCTTCAAGTTCATCATTCTTCATTCTTTTTCTTCTCATGTGGATTCAATTCAAGTTTCAGTGTTGATCATATCCCTTCCTTTTTTTAAACGCTTTGTCATGTTGGAAGTTCTATCCAAGGCTCTCCTATTTATTCATCTCCCTCTATTTCTTCTCCGGAGTGCTATAGATATCTCAGAATATTCGTTTCCATTCTCAATCCGTTCAAGGTATTTTGAGGTTGTTATCTCATACAAGCAATTCTTCCGGTGCATTATTTTTTCCTAAGCAATCTTTTCCAGCGGTGTTTCTTTTGAGTGGGCCCTAACCCATAGGTGTTTTCCCAGGATCTTACCTGACTCTTCTAATTTTCCCGGGGCTATTCCCAAATTCTTTTCATAGTTTGACGTAAGAATGAATTTTCATCAGTCAATTGCCTTCTCTGAGATTTCTTTCAAATTCTTTTCATCTTTGGTCCAACATTAATATTTTTCATTGTTCCGGAGCGTCTCAATAATTTTGATGGTGTTTCTCGTCGTCATTCTCAGCATTGAAGACCGAAGAAGAGTTTTCTCCAAATCATATCCGTTCTCTTGAAGATTCATGGTTCTAGCTTTATGCCATCCTCTCATAATTGTTTTCGATTGTGAGAATCCTTTTCACCCATTCAGAGCAATTCAGGAGTCTTTTCAGTTTAATTCTCTGGAGCCCATCATCTCAGAATTATTCATTCTCAGCTTTCAGCTCTCGTTCTCCAAATCTAACCGGTGCATCGCTCAAGTATTCCTTAGTCGGCTCCTGATCTCTTCATTCTCTTGTATATGAATTTCCCCAAGTATCTTTGTTCATTTTCTAATTCTTCCTAGTGAATTGTGCCTTTGCTACATTCATTTTCAATTCTTACGGTGGTTCGTTCAAGATTTCTCTTCCTTTGTTATCATATCAATTCATTCGTTGTTTCCAAATCCTACTGGTGGATCATTGAAGACCTTTCTCAAGTTTATGCTATATCTCTCCTTAATCCTTTTCGATGAGAATTAGTAGTATGCCAAAAATCCATTGCTCGTCATCAATTTAATTTGATGAAGGATAAGCATACAATAAATCTTATTCTTATTTCCTCGAGGTGATTCAATTCTTTTCTTCCGGACATTGTTCATGATGAGTAAATTCTTGATAGTGATTCATCTTTCTTCCTGGAGTTGTTCATCATATCACATTCTTGGTTCTAGTGTTTCATCTTTTTCTTTTCCGGAGTTCCAAGTTTTCTGCATTATATCATCGCAAAGCTCCATCCAAATCATCGCAAGGCTTCATCTTGTTCTTTTCAACCATCACCTCCTTCCAATCATTTATTACCATACCGGAGTTCTTTAGGGAGGTTCTTCATGGTGGTTCGTCAAGGATTCTTTCATTCTTTAATTGCTCTTCAAGATTTCTCTCGAAGCGAAGATCCGCCAAGCTATACTCTAAAATAAACATGGTGCCCAACACATGTTTTGTGTTGAGGAGTTCAAACATTCTTCATCTTGCATTTTGAAGTGCAATTCTTTCTACCTTATCTTTTGAGATGGTGTTATGTCACTCTTGACAATTTCCCTTTGTGTTTCATGATTCACAAGTTGTCCGGAACGATATATTTTAAACCCATCATTTTCAATTCATTCATGAGATCCTTTGCAAGTCATCATCTCTTCATTGGAGTCATCTTGGGTTATATTTCACCTAAAGCTTTCCCTAAGGATTGTTGCTATTTATGGTGCTTATAAATGACCCAAGTTATTCATTTATCCTCCCGGTGAAATAAGTTTCTCGTCTCCTTGTGGAAATCAATCCAATCTATTGTTTCCGTTAGTGGCAGAATTTCACCTCAGTTTTGAGATGTTTTCCATAAGCCCACTACAAGCTTACTCGTTTCGTTGTTGGTTTTCCAACAACTCCGTTTTAACCTTCTTGGAAGGGTGCTTTCGAGGCCCATTTGTGGCAGAAGTTGGCATTTTCTTCTCCATTCTTTTATTCCAATGATCTATCTTCTATTCTTTCTTCCGGAGGCATTGTGATGTTGCACTCTTCGACCCATCATCCCATTTTTGTCAAAGATCATGTTCTTTCCTTTGCTTATCCATTCAACCAGAGTGTCATGTCCTCCATTCAAGTTCTCTCATCTTATCAAGTTTTGCCTCCCTTCTCAACCGGTGTGCTGTCTGAAATCTTTCTTACCCCTTGTGCCATTCTTTCAATAGTTCCGGAGGCAGTGTGTTGTTGATTTCATCTAGTATCCTCTCATCTTGTCAAGTTCATGTTAAATTCCTTCCATTTACAGTCGGAGTGCTGTCCAAATTATATCATTCTTATTACTTATCTATCTTGTTTTAACTGGAGTGTTGTGTCTATCATTCCTCTTCTAACCGGACTCTCATCCAAGTGCTTTCATTTTGCCAAGTTCATATTCTTTGCCTTCCATTTCCAACCGGAGTGTTTTCGTAATTTTTCTTATTGTTCCTTGTACATCTCATTTCAACTGGAGTGCTTGCATGTACTTCTTGTCCATTGTAACCCTTTTCTTATGTCTTTCAACCTACAAGGTTCTTGTAATGTTCCTTGTTCCTCTTTTATAACGAAGTGTTTTCAACTTCTTGCATCTTTGTTGGATTCCTTCTTTCAATTTGTTTAACCTCTCAAGGTTCATTGGTTTCACTATTTTGTCAAAGAAGCAACTTTGTTTTACCTCTTGCTCTTCCGCTTCTATCCGGTGCCATCCTTAAATCTCGGGACGAGATATCTTATAAGTGGAGGAGTGTTGTGACGCCCCGAGACCGATGCGCTAGGTGTATCCCTTTTATTCGCCATCATTTCCATGTCTTTCTTCTTGCGTGTTGCATTTTGCCATGTCATCATCCGCATTGCATCTGCATGTTTTCAAAACTTGCATCCGTCCGGGTCTTCTAGTTCCTTCCGTTGTCCGTTCTGAGTCCAAATACACTTGCACGCGCCCGCAACACGTCTGAAATATTATTTTCTAAGTGGTAGGAAAATGTTTTCGGAATGGGATGAAAGTTGGCATGCGGTGTTGTTATGTTGTCGGTAGACCGCCTGCCAAATTTCATCGCATTCGGAGTCCGTTTGATGCACCAACGGATAACTATAGCAGCATTATAGTCGGTCAAGCGTCGGACATTTCGGTCTCCGAAAACCCATGCAAGGCCGCTTTCTCTTCTTTCCTCTCAGCCCGAGGCCTCTCCTACACAACCCTCTAGCCCCACCTAAGCCCAACTACCCTTCTCCTCCGCCCGGAGCCATCCGATCGTCATCGGAGGATCCGAAAACCCTCAAACCCTAGCCCCTACTATATTAAACACCTCTCCATGGCAAATCTGGCCTTCTTCCACCTCCCTCCTCAAATTCCATGCCTGCCCACTCCCCGTTGCCACTTGTCACCGCCCCAATCGCCGCGCTGCCACCGGGAACCACCTGAGCTGCTGTTCGCCTCCAATCCTGCGCTCCCACGTCAACCTTGCCTTCCCTACTTCGTCGCGGCCCTTGGAGCCTATCCGTGGCCCGCCCCGGGTTGATCTAGGCCTGGACAAAGCCCTTGCCCGCCACTGCCCGTCGCCCCGCTCCTCTCGAGTCCCCCCCGCTCGACCCCGCCACCGCAGCTGCGAGGAGCTCCTCTGGCGACCAGTCGTCGCCGGTGAGCGAAGCCGCCGGAGCCCTCTTGTCGGAGATGAGTCTGCGCCTTCTTCTTCCTTCGTTTCCCCTTTCTCCTCGTCTCACATCTCGCTCCATCTCTCTGTGTTCTTCCCCGCAGGAGCTCCATGGGAGCACTTCGAGCAGCTCTGCCACCATCACGTTCTGCTTCAGATCCGGTGCCTCGCGGTCGCCCTCACCCGGATCTGCCCGTCCGCTTTGCCGCCCGCCGCCAAGTCCCTCGCCGCGCCATGGACTCCTCTGCTTCATGCCGATGCCAGATCGAACTGCTTGACCCTTGCGCGACCGTGCGCGTTGACCGCGCCCCTCCTCGTCGTGCAACTGGCCATCCTCCCATGCGCTCATGGGCCGCGCCAAGGCCCAGCCACCTGTTGCTAGATTCCCCTGCAGGCCTCCCTCTCCGTCTGACCGGGCCAGGCCCAAAGTGAGCAGATCCCCTCCAGCCCCTCTCCTATGCACTTTGGCCCAGCAGTTTCGGCCCATGGTATTTTTTTCCTACGCAACGATTTACTGTTTTTCCAGAGTGTGCAGTTTTTGCAGAAAAGTCCTTCAAGCTCACGCACTTAATAACTAAACAACCATGCATCGGTTTAAGACAACTTATATTTGTAAAATGCTTAGAATTTCTTCTAGTTTCGTAATATGCAACTTTTAACCATGTTAAAAATGTTTAAAATGATGTTTGTTTAAATTTGCTCTAATGACAAGCTAAAATGGTATAATTCATAACTAATTAATCGTAGCTCGGTTTTAAATAAATTATATATGCAAATGGGGTAGAAAAATGCCTACTTTAACATGATGCACTCATCTTGCATGTTTAACAACTCTATAATATGGTTTAGGGCAGAACAGTACCAAATTCATAATACGCATATGAGGATTTTTCCGGACTTGTTGCTTGTTGTTCCGGCCTCATTTAAACTTGCCTAGATAGGTAGTTTTATTATGATTCACCCCTTTCCATGCTAACCAACATTTAATATTGTTGAGTACATAAACGGTAGAGAACTAAATAAGTCATGCGGTGTTTCGTCAATATGCAACTCGTTGCATATTGAGCTCCACTTAACTTGTAGTTTTGTTTGTGCACTTTGCCATGCCATGTTACATTAAATCACACATGCATCATACTTGGTTGTGCATCAGGCCATGTTTATGTGATGGTTGTTTACTATGTTGTTTGCTTCTTTCCGGTTGTGCTTCTTCTCGATAGTTCCGGTTACGTTGCGTTTGTGAGGATCCGTTCGACTACGTCCGTTTGTCTTATTCATGGACTCGTTCTTCTTCCTTGCGGGATCTCTGGCAAGATGACCATACCCTCGATATCACTTCTATCTTTGCTTGCTAGTTGTTCGCTCTATCGCTATGTCGCGCTACCTACCACTTGTTTATCATGCCTCCCATATTGCCATGTCAAGCCTCTAACCCACGTTCCTAGCAAATCGTTGTTTGGCTATGTTACTGCTTTTGCTCAGCCCCTCTTATTGCGTTGTTAGTTGTAGGTGAACTTGAAGATTGTTCCATGTTGGAACATGGATATGTTGGGATATCATATTATCTCTTATTTAATTAATGCGTCTATACACTTGGTAATGGATGGAAGGCTGAACCTTATGCCTGGTGTTTTGTTCCACTCTTGCCGCCCTAGTTTCCGTCATACCGGTGTTATGTTCCTTGATTTTGCGTCCCTAACACGATGAGGGGTATGGGACCCTCTTGACAGTTCCCTTTGAATAAAACTCCTCCAACAAGGCCCAACCTTCGTTTTACATTTGCCTAACCACCTATAACTTTTCCTTAGGGTTGCAAACCCGAGGGTCATCTTTATTTTAACCCCCCCGGGCCAGTGCTCCTCTGAGTGTTGGTCCGAAACGGGCAGCCTGCGGGGCCACCTTGGGGAAACTTGAGGGCTGGTTTTACTCATATTTTTTCCCATCCGGTGTGCCCTGAGAACGAGATATGTGCAGCTCCTATCGGGATTTGTCGGCACAGTCGGGCGGTCTTGCTGGTTTAGTTTTACCATTGTCGAAATGTCTTGTGCACCGGGATTCCGAGTCTGATCGGGTGTCCCATGATGGAGGATTGTCTCTGCGGATTATGAGCTTGTGATGGGCTAAGTTGGGACACCCCTGTAGGGTATAAACTTTCGAGAGCCATGCCCGCGGTTATGTGGCAGATGGGAATTTGTTAATATCCGATTGTAGACAACTTGACACTTGACTTAATTAAAATGAATCAACAACGTGTGTAGCCATGATGGTCTCTTTTCGGCAGAGTCCGGGAAGTGAACACGGTTTGTGTTATGTTTGAACGTAGGTAGTTTCAGGATCACTTCTTGATCACTTCTAGCTTCACGACAATTGCGTAGTTCTCATCTTACTCTTATTTGCGTATGTTAGCCACCATATTTTGCTTAGCGCTTGTTGCAGCTCCACCTCATTACCACATCCTACCCATAAGCTTAAATAGTCTTGATCCCGTGGGTGTGACATTGCTGAGTCCTCGTGACTCACAGATACTTCGAAATAGTTGCAGGTGCCGATGATACCAGTGCAGGTGATGCTACCGGACTCAAGAGGGAGTTCGATGAGGATCTTGGAAGTTACTATGTTTCGTTTCCTCATGATCAGTAGTGGAGCCCAGTTGGGACGATCCGGGATCTAGCATTTGGGGTTGTCTTCTTTTATTTTGGTTCCGTAGTCGGACCTTGATTGCATTCTGGATGATGTATGTTTGTGTGAAGTGGCGATTGTAAGCCAACTCTTTATCCCTTTCTTATTCAGTACATGGGATCGTGTGAAGATTACCCCTCTTGCGACAAAACCACCATGCGGTTATGCCTCTAAATCATGCCTCGACACATGGGAGATATAGCTGGATCGTGGGCGTTACATTTCGTCAAGTATCATCCAATCTTCTCAAGTTCATGTTAATTCCTTCCATTTTCAGTCGGAGTGCTATCCGAATTCTTTCGTTCTTATTCCTTCTCTATCTTAGTTTAACCAGAGAGGTTTTTATATTCTTTCGTGATCCTCGAGCTCTTGGTTCATGACCTTGCAACCTAAAAGGTTCTCGTAATGTTTCTTGATCCTCTTTGCTAACGAAGTGTTTGCAATTTCGTTCATCTCCATTGTATTCTTTCTTTCAAGTTGTTCAACCTCCCAAGGTTTGTTGGTTTCACTCGCTTGTCGGAGATGCAACTTTGTTTTACCTCTTCCTTTTCTGTTTCTCTCTGGTGCCATCCCTAGGATCTCGGGTCAAGATCCTTTGTTAGTGTGGGAGAGTCATAATCTCCGTGTGTTTCATTTGTGCTTGCTCTATTTATTTTTGCATTGCATCATGCCATCATGCCAGTATGTCATTTAGTTTTTAAAACTCGACCAGATAAAATGCATAGATCTTTTGATCTATTTAAATCGAGGGAATTCAGATGGTGATTTCTCTCTATAACTTATCCTCCAAATATTATGGAGCTATTATAAATATTCCATTTGTTTGGAATTAACCGGAACACGCTTACAAAATAATTCCCATGCCTATTCCACTTCAAGTTTCACCTCCAAACCTTGGCAACAATTCTTATCACTTTTATCGAGGTTCCTCCAAAAAATTTCAACATTTTTGGACGCTCCTAAAACCTCATCCTAATTCAAACCATTTGAATTAAATTCAAATGAGTTTGAATTTAATTTCTGTAATCATGCCACTTCTATTTTTTCTGTGCACATGCACATTTTTGCGAGTCCAGGAAAATTATCTGCAAGCCAAAGTTCCTTCTCTAACCTTTTCCTTTCTCTCTTTACTTTCTTCCTTTTTTCTGTTTTGGAAAATATGAGCGAGGGAGTGGAGAGCCCAGCAGCCTCCCTCTCCATTGGGCCAAACTCCCAAGCCCACCTAAGCCCTTCCTAAACCTAGCTCCGACCCCCGTCCTCTTGATCTCTCCCTCTTGATCCCGCAGCGCCGCCAGACACTTGTCCCAATCGGGATCGTCCCCGATCCCCTCTGCCTGCTACTCCACCTTGCCCAGCCACCCCGACGCCCTGCGCCCTCGTGCCCCCACAGGATCTCCTACCCCCGCGACCTCGTCCTCGCCTCTCCTTCCCGCCAGCCCTGCTTCGCCTCACCGGCCCTTCTCTGCGTTGCCACCTCGCCATGGAGCCGCTCCTATTCGGCTTCCCCCTCGACCGTGCCGGCCACCGGAGCCGTTGCTGGCCGCCGCCGGACACCTCCGGCCCGGAACTGTCCTCCTTTGACGCCCCGACATCGCGCGCTGCCGCACACAGGACCTCCTCGCCCGCCTCCTCATCTACCCGGCGCCATCGCCTCGTTAGCTCCGTAGCCAGGGGAGGAGCCCCTCGATCCGTACCCTTCTCAGCCCCGACTCCGGCGAGCGCCGCCCTGTTGACTCGCCCACAGCTCTGCCTCGTTCTAGTGCCGCTGGGTGACCTCGTCTTCCTCCTGCCCTGCTGCTGCCTTCGAGCACCCTCGATGCATCTGTGTGGTGAACACCTTCGTCAACTCGCCTCTGGTTACCTTCAGAAGTGGCACGCCAAGTGCAGCGTTGACCCTTGAAGTCCCCTGCTCCGGCACCCTGCGCCTCCTCTTGCCGGACCTGCTCCATCTCCGCCTCGTAGATCGCCGGTTGCACTAGGTGCCAAGTCCCTGTTTGTCTTATGCCCACAGCTCCAAGTACCCCCAACACCGACAAGATACCCGCGAGACTCGGATGTCCACCAAGTCCAAAAAACATGACCGCAACCGGGACCTCTATTCTGCTTCGTTTTGGATCGCCAAGTACACTGCACCGATGTCTAGTACGACTACACAACCGGAGTGCGACAAATACCCCGACCATGTCTACATCTACACCGCCAGGACCGACAAGTACCCCGACAACGTGTGTACCACTACCGTCGCCGAAGAAAAGTGTACCGGAACCGTCAAGTTCGACTACCTTCGTGTGTACCACTATCGTCGACCCCCGAAGACCCCATGGACGTCAAGTTCCTCGCCGTGACCCCGAACATCTACGAAACGTGTATCACTACTTCCACTACCGTTGCGAGAACGACTGCTTCCACTACGAAATCGATCCACCCCAAAATGCATGCTTCGAAGGTATAACGCCGAGATGATCGCCCGTGGACTGAATGCATGTATTGCATGAGATGCACCCTATGTTTGCACCGTGTTCGAATTGTTACTTGCACGTTCGCCGTAAGCCATGCCACCTACATGTGGGACACCCGGTATCCAGGATCACAGATACGTCTTCGTCGTATCTACTTTTCCAAACACTTTTGCCCTTGTTTTGGCCTCCAACTTGTATGATTTGAATGGAACTAACCCGGACTGACGCTGTTTTCAGCAGAATCGCCATGAAGTTGTTTTATGTGCAGAAAACAAAAGTTCTCGGAATGACCTGAAACTCCACGGAATATCTTACAATAAATTATAAAAAATCCTCGCCAAAGATGAAGACCAGGGGGCCCACACCCTTGCCACGAGGGTGGGGGACGCCCCCCCCCCCTAGGGCGCGCCCCCTACCTCGTGGGCCCCCTGGAGACCTCTCGACTCCAACTCCAACTCTATATAACTGCTTTCAGGGAGAGAAAAAATAGGAGAGAAGAAATCATTGCGTTTTACAATACGGAGCCGCCCGTTCGGGGCTCCGGAGAGGGGGATTCGTCGCCATCGTCATCATCAACCATCCTCCATCACCAATTTCATGATGCTCACCGCCATGCGTGAGTAATTCCATCGTAGGCTTGCTGGACGGTGATGGGTTGGATGAGATTTATCATGTAATCGAGTTAGTTTTGTTAGGGTTTGATCCCTAGTATCCACTATGTTCTGAGATTGATGTTGCTATGACTTTCCTATGCTTAATGCTTGTCACTAGGGCCCGAGTGCCATGATTTCAGATCTGAACCTATTATGTTTTCATCAATATATGTGAGTTCTTGATCCTATCTTGCAAGTCTATAGTCACCTATTATGTGTTATGATCCGTTAACCCCGAAGTGACAATAATCGGGATACTTACCGGTGATGACCGTAGTTTGAGGAGTTCATGTATTCACTATGTGCTAATGCTTTGTTCCGGTTCTCTATTAAAAGGAGGCTTTAATATCCCTTAGTTTTCATTAGGACCCCGCTGCCACGGGAGGGTAGGACAAAAGATGTCATGCAAGTTCTTTTCCATAAGCACGTATGACTATATTCGGAATACATGCCTACATTACATTGACGAATTGGAGCTAGTTCTATGTCACCCTATGTTATGACTGTTACATGATGAACCACATCCGGCATAATTATCCATCATTGATCCGATGCCTACGAGCTTTCCATATACTGGTTTACGCTTATTTACTTTCCCGTTGCTATTGTTACAATCACTACAAAATACCAAAAACATTACTTTGCTTTTGTTACTCTTTTGTTACCGTTACCATCACTATCATATTACTTTGATACTAAACACTTTGCTGCAGATACTAAGTTTCCAGGTGTGGTTGAATTGACAACTCAGCTGCCAATACTTGAGAATATTCTTTGGCTCCCCTTGTGTCGAATCAATAAATTTGGGTTGAATACTCTACCCTCGAAAGTTGTTGCGATCCCCTATTCTTGTGGGTTATCAAGACTAATTTCTGGCGCCGTTGCCGGGGAGCATAGTTCTATTCCTTGAGTCACTTGGGATTTATATCTGCTGGACACTATGAAGAATTTGAAAGATGCTAAGACAACAATCTATCCCTCAACTACGAGGGGAGGTAAGGAACTACCATCTAGCTCTGCACTTGATTCACCTTCTGTTATGAGTAAGCTTGCGACACCTAAACCTGCTTCTGCTATTCGTTCAGATATGTCGCATGTTATTGATGATGCTACTTCTGCTATACATGATACTTATGATGAAACTACTTCTATGCTTGATACTACTGTGCCACTTGGTGATTTTCTCGAGGAATGACTTGCTAGGGCTAGAGAGATTGAAAATATTGAATCTGATTATAATGATGAAAGTGATGATGAAGAATCACTTGTTATTCCTGAGGGTTATTTATTTGATCAAGAAGCTTCTTTAGCTATTTTAGCTTGCAAAGATAGATATGAACTCAAAAGGTTATTAGCTAAATGGAATAAGCAATCTCTAAATGCTAGGATGAGACCTGACCCTGCTTTTGCTACTTCACCTATCTGTGTTACTGATAAGGATTATGAATTCTCTATTGATCCTAATATAATTACTTTGGTTGAATCTGATCCTTTTCATGGCTATGAATCTAAAACTGTTGTGGCACATCTTACTAAATTAAATGATATAGCCACCCTGTTCACTAATGATGAGAGATCTCGCTACTTTTATATCCTTAAAATATTTCCGTTCTCATTAAAGGTGATGCTAAGATATGGTTTAATTCTCTTGATCCTGGTTGTGTGCGTAGTCCCTAGGATATGATTTACTACTTCTCTGCCAAATATTTCCCTGCTCATAAAAAACAAGCTATTTTAAAGGAAATATACAACTTTGTGCAAATTAAAGGAGAGAGTCTCCCACAATCTTGGGGGAGGCTTCTCAAGTTACTTAATGCTTTGCCTGATCACCCTCTTAAGAAAAATGAAATACTTGATATCTTTTATAATGGACTAACCGATGCCTCCAGAGATTACCTGGATAGTTGTGCTGGTTCTCTTTTCACGGAAAGAACATCGGATGAAGCTGAAATCTTATTGAATAATATGTTGACAAATGAAAATAATTGGGCACCTCCTGAGCCAGCTCCTGCTCCAATTAATGATCCTATTCCTAAACCAACTCCGAAGAAGAGAGGTGTTCTATTTTTCAGTCCCGAAGATATGCAAGAGGCAAAGAAATCTATGAAAGAAAAGGGTATTAAAGCTGAAGATGTTAAGAATTTACCTCCTATTGAAGAAATACATGGTCTTAATTTACCACCTACCGAAGAAACATATGATCTTAATCCTTTACTTATTGAAGAACCTCCAGACCTCGATAACCCGACACAGGTAGTAAAGGTAAATTCTCTCTATAGATATGATAAAGCTGAAATCCCTCCTACTAAAATTGCTAGTCAGTTCTTGGATGAGTTTGATAATTTTATGTTTAAACAAGAAGGCTTCAATGCTTATTTTGGTAGATAATTAAAACAAGATGCTGATATGATTAAATACCTGGGTGATTATATGGCTAATATTAGAGGTGAACTTAAACTTGTTAGCAAACATGCTTCTATGGTTACCACTCAAGTAGAACAAGTACTTAAAGCTCAAAAAGAATTGCTCAGTGAGATGAACAATAAGAAAAATGATTATGCTGTTAAAGTGGCTATTAGAACTGGTAGAATGACTTAGGAACCTTTGTATCCTGAAGGCCGCCCTAAGAGAATTGAGAAAGATTCTCAGAGAAATAATATTGATGCACCTAGTTTTTCTAAAAGGAAGAAAAAGAAAAATGATAGAACTGTGCAAACTTCTAGTGAACCTATTGCTGAACCACCTGATAATCCAAATGATATCTCTATGTCTGATGCTGAAACACAATTTGGAAATGAACATGAACCTAATGAAAATGTTAATGATGATGTTCATAATGATACTCAAACTAGTAATGATAATGATGTAGAAATTGAACCTGCTGTTGATCTTGATAACCCACAATCAAAGAATCAATGTTATGATAAGAAAGACTTTGTTGCTAGGAAACATGGTAAAGAAAAAGAGCCTTGGGTTCAGAAACCCATGCCTTTTCCTCCCAAACAATCCAACAAAAAGGATGATGAGGATTTTGAGCGCTTTGCTGAAATGATTAGACCTATCTTTTTGTGTATGCGATTGACTGATATGCTCAAAATGAATCCTTATGCTAAGTACATGAAAGATATTGTTACAAATAAAAGAAAGATACCAGAAGCTGAAATTTCTACCATGCTTGCTAATTATACTTTTAAGGGTGGAATACCAAAGAAACTTGGAGATCCAAGAGTACCTACTATACCATGCTCCATTAAAAGAAACTATGTTAAAACTGCTTTATGTGATCTTGGAGCCGGTGTTAGTGTTATGCCTCTCTCTTTATATCATAGACTTGACTTGAATAAGTTGACACCTACTGAAATATCTTTGCAAATGGAAGATAAATCAACTGCTATACCTGTCGGTATTTGTGAGGATGTGCCTGTTGTGGTTGCAAACGTTACTATGTTAACGGACTTTGTTATTCTTGATATTCCCGAGGACGATAGTATGTCTATTATTCTTGGAAGACCTTTTCTTAATACTCTAGGGGCTGTTATTGATTGCAACAAAGGCAATGTCACTTTTCATGTTAATGGTAATGAGCATACGGTACACTTTCCGAGGAAACAACCTCAAGGTCATAGTATCAATTCTATCGAAAAAATTCCATCGATTATATTTGGAGGTTTTGATTTCCTCTTCCTACTGTCAAGAAGAAATATGATATACTTATTATTGGGGATGTGCATATCCCTGTTGAGGTAACCTAGTGTTATTTGAAATTTCTCTAGTTTCATGTTAATCGGAATGAGTTTGTTAACAAGACTTGATCAACCTTGTTAGTGGATTCCTTTTGATGAGCATAAGATGGATGAAACTAGAAGCACAACCTTCTGTACCCTCTCTATACTTTCTGTTATTTAGTTGAAATAAAGTAAAAATAAACAATTTCCTGTCTGTTATCTGAATATCCATGCAATATAAAAATACCTCGAAAATAAAAGTTCTCCAAATGCCCTGAAAATTAAATATGATTTTTTCTAGAATATTTGAGGATTTATGGTGCAAAAATCACACCAGGGGGGCCAACCACCTTGCCACGAGGATGGAGGGCGCGCCCCCTGCCTCGTGGGCCCACGGTGGCCCTCCTCCACTTATTCATGCACCCATCCTCTTCTTCTTCTTCCTCCCACAAACACGAAAAACCAACTCAAGCACGAGTTCCAGCCCTCTTTGCTGCCATTTTCGATCTCCTTGCTCAAAGCACCTCTCACAAAACTGCTTGGGGAGATTGTTCCTTGGTACGTGACTCCTCCATTGGTCCAATTAGTTTTTGTTCTAGTGCTTCATTCATTGCAAATTTGTGTTGCTTAGATGACCCTGTTCTTGAGCTTGCATGTCAAATTTATATGGTCAAAAGTAGTTTTGATGCATGATATAGGCTCTAGGCGCTTGTAGGAGTAGTTGCTATCAATATTATTGAGTTTGGTTTACTTTTATTTTGAAGTTACTAAAAATTTCAGAATTTTTCAGAAAATGATGAGGAGATTATTGAGGGGCTCATCGAGCCAAAGCTCGAAGGAAAAGGCACCGAAGCCTAAGTATAATTTGCCGCGCACCGCGGAGGTTCGGGCGTGTGAATGGCCTTCCGAGGATTTCTTACGAGCAGCCGGGATTTATGAAGATTTTCATGAGTTGGCTCATAATGTAGGCCTCACCGCTTTCCTCCACGACCAATGCGATCAGTATCTCTTACTCACAAATACCTTTGTGAAAAACTTTCATTTTCATTCTAGGAACTCACCACCTACGGGGGAGTTTCATTTATATGATGAGCATAAGGAGATGTCACTTTATGATTTTTGTCGGATTTGTTTAGTCCCTTTGGAGGGTAAGACAGAAGAACCACATCATGATGATGTGGAGGGATTTATTAATACTATCAATGTAGGGGGAAACTAGGAAGGTTTCCGATGCACGAATCACTAGCATACATTTTCCCGTCGTACGTTACTTTGCATTATTTGCTAGTCATTGCTTAATTGGTCACGGAAACTGTGGAAACCTTAGTATCCCTGATATTATTATTTTGCTCCAAGGTTTATACAGTGATAACACTTTTAGTATGGGCGGCATTATTGCTAGACGGTTAAGTATGAACCGTACTAAGGGTCCCATCTTTGGAGGCATCTATGCTACACGCCTAGCTGCACATTTTAACATACCTATTAGGCATGCTGAGAAGGAAGAAAAAGTGCTGCCTCATGTTTATTCAGATTATAAAAGTATGGTGGCACATGATTTTATTGTTAAGAATAGGGCAGGAGAGCCTAAATATCAATTGTTCTTTAATAAACATCATCCTAAGACTATTACCTTGCCTGCTCCTTCTTTGTTTGATTTGACTGTAGGCACGTACCTTGTTCCGTTGACGGCTATCCACGCCTACCGGAACCCTGCACCAGCCAAGGAGCCAGAACCGGAACCACAATTTGATCCTTCACGACAGTCTAACTATTAGTGGGATCCGGAGATGATTGCCAGCCAGTGGCAATTGGAGCCTTCTTCTTCCCCATCGCAGTACGACCCCAACTATTATTATGGATATCGGCCAGGCCAGCCGTGGCCATAAACCAACTTAGGCCAAAAGCCTAAGCTTGGGGGAGTACGTATTTCTCACCGACATTACATTTATGTTCACACACACTCATTGCTAGATGTCGGTGCTCATACTTTTTCATTGTATCATCCATGCTAGTTTATTTCCTTTTATGCTTTCTTCTTGTGTGTTTAATAAACCTTAAGAAAAAACCAAAAAAATAGTTGTAGCTTTTAATTAATTTACTTTGCATGCTTGTAGTAGTAATTAAAAGAAAACCCAAAAATATTTCCTGTTCTTCTTTTGCTTGTTGGGAGCTTTCCCGTGTAAATAGTTTTATTTCTTTTCTTTTCTTTGGGGGTCAGTAGGAGAAGACCATGATTAAATTGTTGAAATGGCTCTTATATGCATTATTTTTTATCTGACAAAAGAGCCCATATTGCCTTGTCTTCTCCTGTTTATTAAATGCTCGCAGATTCCAGCTTAGTCCAATGCACGTGCACTCTTATTATCATTCACATCGTTCGGTCATGCAAGTGAAACACAATTATGATGATATATGATGGACTACCTGAGATGAGAAAAGCTGGTACGAACTCGAGCCCTTTTGTTTTTGTAAATATGATGAGTTCATCGTTCTTGATTCATCTTGTTATGAATAAACATGTTTGCAATGACAATTAGAGATCATAGCTGCTTGTGCCATGCTTGATTAGCTATGAGTTATAATGGTTTACCTTGCGTGCCAACATGCTATTAAAATGGTTGTGATGTGGTATGATGGGGTGGTATCCTCCTTTGAATGATTTAAGTGACTTAACTTGGCACATGTTCACGCATGTAGTTGAAAAAAATCAACATAGCCTTCACGATATTTATGTTCATGGTGGATTATATCCTACTCATGCTTGCATCCAATGTTTATTAATTTTAATGCATGTACATGGCTGTTGTCGCTCTCTAGTTGGTTGCTTCCCAGTTTTTTGCTAGCCTTCACCTGTACTAAGAGGGAATACTGCATGTGCATCCAAACTCCTTAAACCCCAAAGTTATTCCAGATGAGTCCATTATACCTTCCTATATGCGGTATCTACCTTCCGTTCCAAGTAAATTTGTATGTGCCAAACTCTAAACCTTCAAATAATCATCCTGTTTTGTATGCTCGAATAGCTCAGGTATCAACTAGGGCTGCCTGTATCTTCCATGTTAGGCGGGTTATTCTCAAGAGGAGTGGACTCAGCTCCTCACTCACGAGAAAATGGCTGGTCACCGGGATGCCCAGTCCCATGCTTTATGCAAACCAAATCAAAATAATTGCAAAACAAAACTCCCCCTGGGACCTGATGTATGTTGGAGGCACTCGTTGTTTCGAGCAAGCAGTGGATTGATGTTTGTTGGTGGACGGGGAGTATAAACTTTACCATTCTGTTTGGGAACCTCCTATAATGTGTGTAGCATGGAAAATATCGCCATCTCTTGGTTGTTATGTTGACAATGAAATTATACCGCTCAAAATGTTATTCACCTCTATTTCAAAACCGAGCTCTCGCACCTCTACAAATCACTGCTTCCCTCTGTGAAGGGCCTATCTATTTACTTTCATGTTGAGTCATCACCCTCTTATTAAAAGCACTAGTTGGAGAGCACCGCTGTCATTTTCATTCATTATTGTTAGTTTACATTGGGTGTGACTATGATTGGATCTCTTTTACCATGAATTACAATGTCTAGTCAGTCCTTGATCTTTAAAGGTGCTTTGCATTTATGTTTTGCGGTCTCATAAAGGGCTAGCGAGATACCATCTTGTTATATCATATTATGATTGTTTTGAGAAAGTGTTGTCATCCGAGATTTATTATTATGGCTTGCTAGTTGATTATGCTATTGATATGGGTAATCATGAGACCTGAGAATTATTGCAAATGTGGTTAGTTATGATCTTTGCTGAAAACTTGAATGCTAGCTTGACATATTTATAACAACAAGAGCAAACAGAGTTTGTAAAATTTTTTCTTTATTTCTTTCAGTTTGTCAACTGAATTGCTTGAGGACAAGCAAGGGTTTCAGCTTGGGGGAGTTGATACGTCTCCGTCGTATCTACTTTTCCAAACACTTTTGCCCTTGTTTTGGACTCTAACTTGTATGATTTGAATGGAACTAACCCGGACTGACGTTGTTTTCAGCAGAATTGCCATGATGTTGTTTTATGTGCAGAAAACAAAAGTTCTCGGAATGACTTGAAACTCCACGGAATATCTTACAATAAATAATAAAAAATCCTCGCCAAAGATGAAGACCAGGGGGCCCACACCCTGGCCATGAGGGTGGGGGCGCCCCCCCTATGGCGCGCCCCTACCTCGTGGGCCCCCTGGAGACCTCCCGACTCCAACTCCAACTCTATATAACTACTTTCGGGGAGAGAAAAAATAGGAGAGAAGAAATCATCACGTTTTACGGTACGGAGCCGCCGCCAAGCCCTAAAACCTCCCGGGAGGGCTGATCTGGAGTCCGTTCGGGGCTCCGGAGAGGGGGATTCATCGCCGTCGTCATCATCAACCATCCTCCATCAGCAATTTCATGATGATCACCGCCGTGCGTGAGTAATTCCATCGTAGGCTTGCTAGACGGTGATGGGTTGGATGAGATTTATCATGTAATCGAGTTAGTTTTGTTAGGGTTTGATCCCTAGTATCCACTATGTTCTGAGATTGATGTTGCTATGACTTTGCTATGCTTAATGCTTGTCACTAGGGCCCGAGTGCCATGATTTCAGATCTGAACCTATTATGTTTTCATCAATATATGAGAGTTCTTGATCCTATCTTGCAAGTCTATAGTCACCTATTATGTGTTATGATCCATTAACCCCGAAGTGACAATAATCGGGATACTTACCGGTGATGACCGTAGTTTGAGGAGTTCATGTATTCACTATGTGCTAATGCTTTGTTCTGGTTCTCTATTAAAAGGAGGCTTTAATATCCCTTAGTTTCCATTAGGACCCCGCTGCCACGGGAGGGTAGGACAAAAGATGTCATGCAAGTTCTTTTCCATAAGCACGTATGACTATATTTGGAATACATGCCTACATTATATTGACGAATTGGAGCTAGTTCTGTGTCACCCTATGTTATGACTGTTACATGATGAACCACATCCGGCATAATTATCCATCATTGATCCGATGCCTACGAGCTTTCCATATACTGCTTTACGCTTATTTACATTCCCGTTGCTATTGTTACAATCACTACAAAATACCAAAAACATTACTTTGCTTTCGTTACTCTTTTGTTACCATTACCATCACTATCATATTACTTTGCTACTAAACACTTTGCTGCAGATACTAAGTTTCCAGGTGTGGTTGAATTGACAACTCAGCTACCAATACTTGAGAATATTCTTTGGCTCCCTTGTGTCGAATCAGTAAATTTGGGTTGAATACTCTACCCTCGAAAGTTGTTGTGATCCCCTATACTTGTGGGTTATCAATCACTCCCCGCCACTCTTGCATGTTTCGCGCACTCACACTTGTTCCTTTCTCCAGCATCTCAATCGAGTTGCCGGATCACCAAAATGTTGCCGTGGTAGCATTTTCGGATTCCCCGCCGTGGCAGCCCTTTCTTTCTGCCATGGTGACAAAATGCTCCCTATAATATTAAATGTCAACATTTTCATAAAAAATGTATAAACTTGCATATGTCATCCGCATCATGTTAACAACATTTAAAATGTTTAAAACTGTTGTTTGCTTTAAATTGCTAAATGCATACGGGGATTTACCGGAATTGTTGTTTGGTGTTCCGGCCTCATTTAAACTTGCCTAAATAGATAGTTTCTTTTTGCTTCTCCTCTTGCCATGTTAATCAACATTTAATATTGTTGGGTACATAAACGAGAGAGAACTAAATATATGAATGTGGTGTTTCGTCAATATGCAACTTGTTGCATATTGAGCTCCACTTAATTTGTAGTATTGTTTGTGGCACTTTGCCATGCCATGCCTCATTAAAACAGACATGCATCATACATGATTGTGCATCATGCCATGTTTATGTGATGGTTGATTACCATGATGTTTGCTTCTTTCCGGTTGCGCTTCTCCTTCATAGTTATGGTTATGTCGCGATTGTGAGGATTCGTCCGACTATGTTGGTTTGTCTAACTCCTGGACTCGATCTTCTTCCTAGCGGGATTTCAGGCAAGATGGTCATTACCCCCGATATCACTTCTATCTTTGCTTGCTAGTTGTTCATTCTATCGCTATGTTGCGCTACCTACCACTTGTTTATCATGCCTCCCATATTGCCATGTCAAGCCTCTAACCCACCTGCCTAGCAAACCGTTGTCTGGCTAAGTTACCGCTTTTGCTCAGCCCCTCTTATGGCGTTGCTAGTTGCAGGTGCCTTGCAGGTTGTTCCATGTTGGAACATGGATATGTTGGGATATCACATTATCTCTTACTTTAATTAATGCATATATATACTTGGCAATGGGTGGAAGGCTTGGCCTTTTGCTCGGTGTTTTGTTTCACTCTTGTCGCCCTAGTTTCCTTCATACCGGTGTTATGTTCCTTGATTTTGTGTTCCTTACGCGGTTGGGGTTATGGGACCCCCTTGAAAATTTACTTTGAATAAAACTTCTCCAGCAACTTGGTTTTAACATTTTCCTAACAATAACCTAAAATTTTGCCTAGGGAGTAATTAACCCGAGGATCATCTTCACTCAACACCCCCCCCCCCCGGCCAGTGCTCCTCTGAGTGTTGGTCCGAACCAAGTAGACTGCAGGGCCACCTCGGGGAAACTTGAGGGTTGGTTTTACTCGTAGGATGTCTCATCCGGTGTGCCCTAAGAACGAGATATGTGCAGCTCCTATCAGGATTTGTTGGCACATTTGGGCGGTCTAGCTGGTCTTGTTTTACCATTGCCGAAATGTCTTGTAACCGAGATTTCGAGACTAATCATGTCTTTCCGGGAGAAGGAATATCCTTCATTGATCGTGAGAGCTTGTGATGGGCTAAGTTGGGACATCCCTGCAGGCTATAAACTTTCGACAGTCATGCCCGCTATCGGTTTCAAAACGGGCGGATCTCGGGTAGGGGGTCCCGAACTGTGCGTCTAGGCCGGATGGTAACAGGAGGCAGGGGACATGAAGTTTTACCCAGGTTCGGGCCCACTCGATGGAGGTAAAACCCTACGTCCTACTTGATTAATATTGATGATATGGGTAGTACAAGAGTTGATCTACCACGAGATCAGAGAGGCTAAACCCTAGAAGCTAGCCTATGGTATGATTATTGATGTGTATGTTGTCCTACGGACTAAAACCCTCCGGTTTATATAGACACCGGAGAGGGTTAGGGTTACATAAAGTCGGTTACAATGGTAGGAGATCTGATCATCCGTATCGCCAAGCTTGCCTTCCACGCCAAGGAAAATCCCTTCCAGACACGGGACAGAGTCTTCAATCTTATATCTTCATAGTCCAGGAGTCCGGCTGAAGGTATAGTTCGGCTATCCGAACACCCCCTAATCCAGGACTCCCTCAGTAGCCCCCGAACCAGGCTTCAATGACGATTGTCTTCGGCATTGCAAGGCGGGTTCTCCTCCAAATTCCGTGTACCTGTTTGAATAAAGTCCGGTTTCTTGTAGATGTTGCGCTCCTTGGCTTCTACGCCCAATAATGGCCGTTTTCCACGTGTCAAACGAATATGAAAAGTCTGAGTGTTTTTATGTTCACACCCCTAGCCGCGTAAATGAGTTGCCCTTTTTAAGGGGACGAGGATTTATATCCAATCCACACCTTCTCCCCTCCACGAGTGTCCATCAGAGCGCACCCGACAAAGGTCCATTCCACCATGGCCAGCCGCCGCAACTCCTCCACTCGCCCTTCTAGCCCTAAGCCTGGATATTGGGAGAGATGTTCTACTCCGCATAGCGAGCTAGTGACGCTTCAGACCAAGGGATTTCTCCCCCCGGCCTATATGGTCCCGGTCTGAGCCGGTCTTGCCGTCTACAATGGCAGAGAGCAAGCAGAGAATGCCCCTAATCCATCCAAAGGAGAGCAGGTGTGCCTTGTCCCTTACTTAATAAGGGGGCTCGGATTTCCCATCCACCCGTTTCTCCGGGGGCTGCTGGAGTTCTTCGGCCTCCAGCTACATCATCTCACGCCTGCCTTAGTATTGCATATCGCGGGCTTTGTAGCCCTTTGCGAGATGTTCTTGGGTATTGAAGATCATTTCGGACTGTGGAAGGAGCTATTTTGCCTCGTGCCCCGTTCCAAGAAAGGGTCAATGTATCAAGTGGGCGGAGCCGAAGTATGGCGCATCGCCGGGACCGGATATCTGTCCGGAACCCCAAAGAAGGCGTCCGAAGACTGGCCCTCGAAATGGTTCTATATAGAAGATGTCCCGCTGCCGGATCCTATCCGGATCGGCCTCCCAGAGTTCAATAGTGCTCCTTTAAAGAAGTGCCTAAGCTGGCGTCCACGGAGCCCTCAAAGGGAAAGTGACAGGGACATCGTTTATCTTATTGGCCGAATAAGATTGCTGGCCCATTCCGGACTAACCATGATCAGAGTTATGGCCGAATGCATCATGCGGGGGGTGCAGCCGCTTCAGTACAGAAGCCACCCCATGTGGGATTTCAACGGGGAGGACGACGCCACCCGCTACGGCCGCAAAGAGCCAGATTCAGTTTCCGCTCTATTAAAGATCTTGTCCACTTTGTACAAGGGAGAAGAGGAGGAATTTCTCCGCGTCAACCCACAGGGTGGATTCTCTATGCACAATCCCCCAAGCTGGGTAAGTGGTCGCATTTACTTGCTCATCCATTTAGTGTTCCCATTGTTAAATACTTAGTCTGATGACTTCAACACAGGAACTGCGCCGGGCCGTTAAGGACATAAGCAGCCCGCCTCCACAACCCGAGGACCCAGGACGGTCTCTCGACCCCGCCTCTCAAGAGGATTCGGACATATCTGTGGAGCTGATTGATGGAGTGTTCCATCAGTTGAGTGAGGACAACGCCTTGGTGGCCATTACGGCCGATTACCCAGGGCTAATCCGAACACCCCAGGTACCTGAGACCGAAGTCCCTGTACCCCGGACAGGGGTCCGTCCACGCGTGTTTAATTTCCTAATTGCAACCGAACTTTGCAGGGGAGGTTTTTGAGGCAGAAGGCCGAACCTGCGGCGACAAGCCAACCAGGGGCCGCAGGGCCCCATGGGCAGAAAAGAGGTGCAGTCCGGACCGAGGCATCAACGCGAAGGTATGGCGTGCCCCTTTATCCCAGTTGTTATACCTTCGAGGCACATTTGACACTCGTGCCCTTTTCAGGACAAAGAGACCTCGCCGGACTATATCCGGAGAGGCTGCTAATCGCGCCTCCACCAGCCAGGCTCCAAAGCCTGGTCCGGGGGCGGAAGCGAATGCAAGGCGTGTGCCAGACGTTCCTCCGATGGAGGATGCGGACGGGTTATCTGCCACCAACTCAGAGGTGGAAAGTGCCATGAACCACAGGCGTCGCTGGACAATTCTTCGCGACGCTTGCTTCTCCCAAGAGGCATTAGATGCCTTCAATTCGGGAGATGCACACCTCCGTGCCGCTCAAAATGGTCTAGCCAGAGCCACGGAGCAATATGTAAAAGACATACGGGTAAGAAAAATTTGGTAAATATATATGTAGCAGTAGCCCCCGAGACTGAAAACAGTTAGAATAACTGGTTTAAGGATCATTTGAAATGCAGGTTCTTACAGAAAAGAATTCCCTACTGTCCCAGGAGCTGGAAGAGTGCAAGGCCCAACTGGAGGCCGCACTAGCCGCGGCAGGGGAGCCTAAGGAGACCCCCTCTGGTAATATACATTTCGAAAGATAAGTATGTGGCGAAGCACGACTTTGGTGCGAATCTGACAAATAAAATTGCAGATGGCGCCAGATTGAATCCGGAAAGGCAACACCTCGAACGCCAACTAAAGGCTGGTGAGAGGGTGCTATTAAAGGTGATGGGGGAGAAGAACATTCTCCAAGATGCCAACACCCGGCTGGGCGTCGAGCTAAAAGATGTTCGTGCCCAGCCGTCGGACTCCGTGAAGGAGAATCAACGGCTTCGGCGCGGCATATTTAGTAAGTACTTGAACGAACCTTTTAAAAGAAAGTTCGGCGGTGCCATCGATTAACAGAGCAATATCCGTAGGTATGTTAACAGGTCATCCTGCAGAGGAGATGCCCAGTTCTACGGGTGACCTTCTTCCCGAGCTCTTGCAATTGCTCGATCGAGTTCGGCAGGCGATGCGAGGCGTCGCCCAGGTCCTGTGGCCATCCGTCTCCATGCCCGAAAGTCTTGGAGAGCTTGCGGAGAAGCTGAGGGGAGCACGGCGGCGCTTCCAGTTGTGGAAGATATCAGCCTGCCGTCAAGGCACTAGGGAGGATTGGGCCATGGTGAAGACGTGGTATTCACAGGCTGACCCCAACCATATGGCCGAGGTTGGTCCTGTAGGGCCCAATGGGAAGGAGATCCCTGTGAGCTTAGTATACGGCCAAGTAGAGTTGGCCGCAAAGTATTCCCAGCAGGACTGTAAATTAGACAGCCTGTTAGATGGTATTGAAGAGGAGTACACTCAGTCAAAACGACTATGTAACTTAATTGACATTTATAATGCCTTCTAGCCGGATTGTAGATCATTTTTCATGACCGACCTTTTCGCTTCAGCCTCGGGACCTGACGGTCCGGAGTGTGTCTGAATTCCCATGCGGTTATATAGGAACCGGGGAATGCGTGGAGACCAGGCGTAGGGGTATGGCGTGAACAGACAAGTGCCCGACTAGTTATGTTATATTATATGGTTAGTAAGAAACATCTTCCAAGGAGAATAGTTCCGTTAGGGGTTCCTTTCCCTGGGAGGCATGCCCTAAAGTGCATGTCCATGTTGCGAAGAGAAACGCAGGAAAAACATCTGGGGGCACGTGGAAAAATAAAAAAGATCGTCTTTAGTTCACCGACCGAATATTCCCTTAAGAACGCTAGCTTTCGGCTTCACCCAGTCTGAGGTACACGTCCGGCTGACCCGGCAGTAACAATCGCAGAGGTGCTCCCTTTACAGCCTAGCCGAACAATCGGGAACGTAGGGGTAAGCACAGGAGCCAGGCAACCCAGCTTGGCCAAAACTTAAGTCATATCGATGCATATAGTGGTGAATAAAAGGTACATGCGGAAGTTTGACACATGTGTTGGGCGTGAAGCCCGTAGAAATAAGCTTCTGTTGAAAGAAGCCCCCAGGTTTGCTGAGCGCGGATAGCGCGTCACTTTGTGAGCCTCTAAAGGCTATAAGAGGGAAAGAGAGAGAGAAGGAGAGAAATGTAAGACAGAAGGTATATATAAAAATGGACAGAGTAAGGAGACGAACACAGGATCCGGCGCTAGGCATAGAATCTTCGGAGGCGGGCTGCGTTCCATGGGTTTGGCTCGAGTCGGTTATCCGATGCACTTCGCAGGCGGTACGCACCACCAGTCAGGACTTGGTCGATGATGAAGGGACCTTCCCACTTGGGCTTGAGTTTGTCCTTTTTCTTGTCCGGCAGGCGTAGAACTAATTCGCCAATGTTGTAATTTTTGGCCCGTACTTCTCTGCTTTGGTATCTTCGAGCCTGCTATTGATAAAATGCGGAACGGGCTTTTGCCACGTCATGCTCCTCCTCTAATGCGTCCAAACTGTCCTGCCGATCGAGCTCGGCTTCTCTTTCTTCGTACATGCGCACTCGAGGTGAGTCATGAATTATGTCGCAAGGCAAAACTGCCTCAGCGCCGTACACCATGAAGAATGGTGTATATCCGGTGGTGCGATTCGGTGTGGTCCGCAGCCCCCAGAGTACGGAGTCGAGCTCCTCTACCCAGTGTGTGTTAGATTCCTTGAGGGACCGTACTAATCTGGGTTTAATGCCGCTCATGATAAGACCGTTTGCACGTTCGACCTGGCCGTTAGTCTGTGGGTGATAGACAGAAGCGTAATCGAGCTTGATGCCCAAGTTTTTGCACCAGAGTTTTACCTCGTCGGCCGTAAAGTTCGTGCCATTATCAGTGATGATGTCGTGGGGGACGCCATAACGGTGTACAACCCCGGATATGAAGTCTATCACAGGTCCGGATTCGGCCGTCTTAACAGGCTTGGCTTCTATCCATTTGGTGAACTTATCCACCATGACGAGTAGGTATTTGTGCTTGTGGGTTCCGCCTTTAAGGGGTCCAACCATATCAAGCCCCCAGACCGCAAAGGGCCAAGTGATGGGGATAGTTTGGAGGGCGGTTGGTGGCATATGGTTTTGGTTTGCAAAGAGCTGGCAACCGGTACATCACTGGACTAAGTCCTGAGCGTCTGCCCGGGCCGTCAGCCAATAAAAGCCTGTACGGAAGGCCTTGCTTACCAGGGATCGGGCTGCAGCGTGATGACCGCCGAGTCCGGCATGGATTTTAGCCAGGAGATTCCGCCCCTCCTCTTCGGAGATGCACCTTTGAAGGACTCTGGTAGTGCTTTTCTTATAAAGCTCCCCCTCATGGACTCTGTAGGCTTTGGATCGCCGCACTATGCAGCGTGCCTCATTCTGGTCCTCGGAGAGTACCTTCCTAGTAAGGTAGGCGAGGAATGGTTCCATCCATGGGGCAATGACGACCATTATTACGTGGGCTGAAGGTGTTACTTCAATGGCAGAGCCGCCGATTGTGTCAGAATGTTCGGAGTCGGGCGGTGCGGTTGGGTCCGGGTTGCTATTGTTTGGCTCCCCTTCCCATGCCATGGATGGCTTAAAAAGCCTTTCCAAGAAGATGTTGGGGGGGGGCTACATCGCGTTTTGCGCCGATGCGTGCCAGGACATCTGCCGCCTGATTATTTTCCCGGGCTATATGGTGAAATTCAAGTCCCTCGAACCGAGCTGATATTTTTAGGACGGCATTGCAGTAAGCTGCCATTTTCGGATCCTTGGCATCGAAGTCTCTGTTTATTTGGGATATTGCGAGGTTCGAGTCCCCGCGCACCTCTAGGCGTTGGATGCCCATGGATACTGCCATCCGGAGACCATGTAGAAGGGCCTCATATTCGGCTGCGTTGTTGGAGTCCGTGTACAAAATCTGTAGTACATATTGAACTGTGTCTCCTGTGGGGGGCGTCAAAACGACGCCAGCCCCCAGTCCGGCCAACATTTTGGAGCCGTCGAAATGCATGATCCAATTTGAATATGTGTCGTACTCTTTGGGTAGTTCGGCCTCCGTCCATTCTGCGACGGAATCGGCCAAAACTTGTGACTTGATGGTTCGTCGTGGCTTATAAGTTACATCGAACGGGAGGAGCTCAATGGCCCATTTCGAAATCCGGCCCGTTGCGTCACGGTTGTTTATAATGTCGTTAAGGGGTACTTCCGAGGTTACTATTATCTAGCACTCTTGAAAGTAGTGTCGTAGCTTTCGGGATGCCATGAATACCGCGTACGCAATCTTTTGATAATGCGGGTATCGTGATTTGCAGGGAGTGAGGATGGTGGACACATAATAGACAGGCCTTTGAAGGGGGAATTTGTGTCCATCCGCTTCTCGTTCGACGACGAGCACTGCGCTTACAACCTGATGTGTTGTTGTGATGTACAATAGCATTGGTTCGCCGGTGTTTGGCGCGGCCAGGACTGGGTTTGTTGCCAGTATGGCTTTTATTTCATCGAGTCCGGCCGTGGCTGCGTCCGTCCATTTGAAGTGTTCGGTGCAACGAAGGAGGCGGTAAAGGGGAAGGGCCTTTTCTCCCAGGCGGGAGATGAAGCGGCTTAGAGCTGCCACACATCCGGTTAACTTTTGTATTTGTTTGAGGTCCTTTGGGATATCCAGTTGCGACAGAGCTCGGATCTTGGCTGGATTTGCTTCAATTCCTCTACTGGATACAATGAAGCCCAAGAGCTTTCCGGCTGGAACGCCGAAAACGCATTTTTCCGGGTTGAGCTTGATGTCGTATGTTCGGAGATTATCAAATGTGAGCCTCAAGTCGTCTACTAGAGATTCAACATGTCTTGTTTTGACGACCACATCATCTACGTATGCCTCCACTGTTTTACCGATCTGGCTTGCCAGACATGTCTGAATCATGCGCTGATATGTTGCGCCGGCGTTTTTGAGCCTGAAGGGCATCGTGTTGAAGCAGAATGGCCCGTATGGTGTGATAAATGCCGTTGCGGCTTGGTCTGATTCTGCCATCTTGATTTGATGGTAGCCAGAATATGCGTCAAGGAAACACAACGAATCGTGTCCTGCGGTGGCATCGATAATTTGATCGATGCGGGGGAGAGGGAAGGGATCCTTTGGGCAAGCCTTGTTGAGGTCTTTAAAATCAACACACAGGCGCCAGGATTTGTCCTTCTTTGGTACCATCACCAGGTTTGCTAGCTAGTCCGGATGTTTTATATCTCTGATGAATCCGGCCTCCAATAGCTTTGCTAGCTCTTCTCCCATAGCCTGTCTCTTAGGTTCGAAAAAACGCCGAAGTGCCTGTTTGACAGGTTTGAATCCTGTTTGGATATTTAAGTTGTGCTCGGCCAGCCTGCGTGGGATTCCTGGCATGTCTGAAGGATGCCAGGCGAAAATGTCCCAGTTCTCTCGTAGGAACTCTCGCAATGTGGCGTCGACATCAGGGTTTAACTGTGCCTCGATGGAAGCTGTTTTGTTGGGGTTCGTTGGATGGACTTGGAATTTGACTATTTCGTCCGCTGGTTTAAAGGAGGTGGACTTGGATCTTTTGTCGAGTACCACGTCGTCCCTATTCACGGTAGAGCACAGCGCAGTCAGTTCCTCGGCCGCTAGGGCTTTGGATAGTGCCTCGAGGGCCAGTGCGTTTGTCTTGTTTTCGGCGCGGAGTGCTACATCCGGATCACTAGCGAGAGTGACGATCCCGTTAGGCCCGAGCATCTTGAGCTTCATGTACCCGTAATGGGGTATTGCTTGGAAGATTGTGAATGCTTCCCGCCCTAGCAAAGCGTGATAACCACTGCTGAACGGGGCCACGTGGAACGTGACTTCTTCGGACCTGTAATTGTCCTGCGTGCCGAACACCACATCTAGTGTGATCTTTCCTGTACAGTGCACTTCCCGACTGGGGATTGTTCCTCTAAAGGTTGTGCTGCTTCGCGTGATGCGGTTCCAGTCTATATCCATTTTTTGGAGAGTTTCCTCATAGATGAGGTTCAATCCGCTGCCGCCGTCCATGAGTACCTTGGTGAGACGAAAGCCGTCCACTATTGGACTGAGGACCAATGCGGCTGGTGCTCGGGCTGTTCGGAATTTAGGTTCATCACTGGCGTTGAAGGTAATGGCCGTGTCACTCCATGGGTTTATTGTTGCTACTTGGTAGACTTCGGCAAGGCTGCGGAGTGTCCTTTTTCGCATATTATTTGATGCGAAGGTCTCGAAGACTGTTAATACCGTATTGGTGTCTCTGGGGTGGCTTTCTGTGGCCTCCGGGATTAGGAGGTTTTCGCCAATTTTGGCCACCTGCCGGAGTATCCAACATGCTCTAAGGCTGTGAGTTGGTGTGGCGTCCTCTGTACTATGAATTTTACAGGGTCCATTAAGCCATCCTTCCAGTACGGTTCCATGCCCTGTAGAGGGTTTTTGCCTTTTGGTGTTTGACCCGGGTGTCTGGCGATGATGCACCCTTTTATTTCGGACTGGGCTTGCATTAAGGGCCGGATTGTCCCAAAATTTTGTTTCGGTTTTCCGGGCGCTTTCCATCGCACAGTACTTTCGTACTATGGACGCTAAGTCAACGAAGCGTGTAATATCACGGCGACTTATGGCGTTGAGTATTCCCTTGTCCGTGCAATTATTGCAGAAGGATGAAATTGCGTCTTCCTCGCGGCAGCCCTTTATCCTGTGCATAACCAGGAGGAATCTGGCCCAGTAATGATGTACTGTTTCTTTGGGCTCTTGCCTGATTTGGGATAGATCGCTAATGTTCGGGTGGGTGGGTGGAATTGAATCCGGAGCCTTACCCCTTCTAATGCTCAGAGGCCGAGGAATTTCCGAACTAAAATTTGGATTCCTGGATGTCATCCAATGAATCCAGTCCGTCGCCTGATTCTAGGTTCAGGTCTTGAGTGATATCCTCCCCTCCGCGGACATCCGGCTCGGAGGGATCGGGAATCCGAATGTAGCGAGTCCTTAGGATAGATGAAGGGTCGCCGCACTGTCCCTCTACCACGGCAACATGATGGGTGGCTTGGGGAGAGTTAATCTCTCTCAGATCGGTTTTAGGCCCAATCTGGTCGTAATCCGTAGCGACTCCCAGGGGGCGAAGCGATCCAAGAGCTCGTTTATGGAGGAAATGTCTATTGGATCTAACTGCTCGGCAAGTTCCGAGTTGACACGAAGATTGTTTTCGATGGCTCGAGAGGTCATCGTCGGCGTAGAAGCCGAACAGTTGGTCATAAGAAAACCACCTAGCCGGAGGGTTTGGCCGACAGCCAAAGCTCCCTTAGCAACGGTGCCGTCTTTAAAGACGGGGTGAGGCATCCTTCCTGATGGCGACGACACAGAGGAACTCTCAATGAAAGCACCAATGTCGGTGTCAAAACCGGCGGATCTCGGGTAGGGGGTCCCGAACTGTGCGTCTAGGCCGGATGGTAACAGGAGGCAGGGGACATGAAGTTTTACCCAGGTTCGGGCCCTCTCGATGGAGGTAAAACCCTATGTCCTTCTTGATTAATATTGATGATATGGGTAGTACAAGAGTTGATCTACCACGAGATCGGAGAGGCTAAACCCTAGGAGCTAGCCTATGGTATGATTGTTGATGTGTATGTTGTCCTACGGACTAAAACACTCCGGTTTATATAGACACCGGAGAGGGTTAGGGTTACATAAAGTCGGTTACAATGGTAGGAGATCTGATCATCCATATCGCCAAGCTTGCCTTCCACGCCAAGGAAAGTCCCTTCCGGACACGGGACAGAGTCTTCAATCTTATATCTTCATAGTCCAAGAGTCCGGTTGAAGGTATAGTTCGGCTATCCGAACACCCCCTAATCCAGGACTCCCTCACCCGCGGTTATGTGGCAGATGGAAATTTGTTAGTATTCGGTTGTAGAGAACTTGACACTTGACTTAATTAAAATGCATCAACCACGTGTGTAACTGTGATGGTCACTTTTCGGCGGAGTCCGGGAAGTCAACACGGTTGGGTTATGTATGAACGTAGGTAGTTCAGGATCACTTCGTGATCACTTCTAGCTTTACGTCCGTTGCGTAGTTTCTCATCTTACTCTCGTACTCATATGTTAGCCACCATATTTGCTTAGTGCTTGCTGCAACTCCATCTCATAACCACATCCTACCCATAAGCTTAAATACTCTTGATCTCGCGGGTTTTGAGATTGTTGAGTCCACGTGACTCACAGGTACTAGCAAAACAGTTGCAGGTGCCGATGATACCAGCGCAGATGATGCTACCGAACTCAAGTGGGAGTTCGACGAGGACCTTGGTCGTTACTATGTATCGTTTCCTGATGATTAGTAGTGGAGCCCAGTTGGGACGATCGGGATCTAGCATTTGGGGTTATCTTATTTTCATTTGGATTTGTCCGTAGTCGGACTATGTGTGTACTCTGAATGATGTATGAATTATTTGTTCATTTTGTGACGTGGCGATTGTAAGACAAATATTTATTTATCTCTTTCTTGTTCATTACATGGGATTGTGTGAAGATGACCCTTCTTGCGACAAAACCACAATGCGGTTATGCCTCTAAGTCGTGCCTCGACACGTGGGAGATACAGCCGCATCATGGGCGTTACAGGTTTCATGCTAATCGAAGGTGGTTGTCAATAAGACTTGATCAACCTTATTAGTGGATCATTTTTGAGAGGTATGAAGTTGATGAATTTAGTAGGCACAACCTTTTGTCCCTACCTTTTGTTTTCTGTTTATCTTAGTTAAATAAAATAAAATGCCATGTTTATCCTATTTTCTGGATTGTCCATGCAATAAAAAATGACCCAAAAATAGAAGTGCTCAGAATGCCCTAAAAATTTAATATGATTTTTCCCGAATATTTCTAAACTTTTAGTACAAATAACATCAGAGGGGGGTTCACCAGGTCGGCACAACCCACCTGGGTGCGCCAGCAGCCCCAGGCGCACCCTGGTGGGTTGTGGTTGCCACATGGGCCACCTCACTTATCTCTTTAGCCCATGTCATCTCTTACCTCCAGAGAAAATCACTGTCGGTGTCAAAACCGGCATATCTCGGGTAGGGGGTCCCGAACTGTGCGTCTAGGCCGGATGGTAACAGGAGGCAGGGGACTCGAAGTTTTACCCAGGTTCGGGCCCTCTCGATGGAGGTAAAACCCTACGTCCTGCTTGATTAATATTGATGATATGGGTAGTACAAGAGTTGATCTACCACGAGATCAGAGAGGCTAAACCCTAGAAGCTAGCCTATGGTATGATTGCTGATGTGTATGTTGTCCTATGGACTAAAACCCTCCGGTTTATATAGACACCGGAGAGGGTTAGGGTTACATAAAGTCGGTTACAATGGTAGGAGATCTGAACATCCGTATCGCCAAGCTTGCCTTCCACGCCAAGGAAAGTCCCTTCCGGACACGGGACGGAGTCTTCAATCTTGTATCTTCATAGTCCAGGAGTCCGGCTGAATGCATAGTTCAGCTATCCGAACACCCCCTAATCCAGGACTCACTCAGTAGCCCCTGAACCAGGCTTCAATGACGACGAGTCCGGCACGCAAATTGTCTTCGGCATTGCAAGGCGGGTTCCTCCTCCAAGTACTTCGTAGAAGATTTTGAACACAAAGATAGTGTCCGGCTCTGCAAAATAAGTTTCCACATATTGCCATAGAGAGAATAATAATATTAACACAAATCTAATTTGCTGACGTATTCCGTGGTGCGACACGCCATGGCCAAGCCATTATCCATTTAATTATCCCACCTCAGCACGTTGTGCGAGGCGGTTTCCTTGGCACGTCTTGTTGAAGCAGAGATCATGTCCCCTCATTTTGGGATTCTCATCAATACAGGCGTGGGTAACCCAACCGCGCCTTTGATTACGGCGCTTGGAGATAAGAAAGTTTTACCAGGCTGGTGGGGACACATAACCGCACCCACCCATATAAGGGGATAAGGATCCACCTTTTCACCCACACCTTCTTCCTCCTCTGCCTATCCATTCTTGCGCACTCAAGCTCCAGCGCCCAAGTCTGCACTACCACCTTGACCTTCTCCAGTCATGTCCAGAGCGGGAGGCAAGTGGATGGTCTCCTCCGTCACGGAGGGACACATAAAAAAGCTGAGGAAGGCCGGATATCTGGCCAGCGACATCGCGCACCGACTCCCCGAGAAGGGGCAGCTCATCCACACTCCTAGGCCCCATGAGAGGGTGGTATTTCTCCCCCATTTCCTCTGCGGACTAGGCTTCCCTCTGCATCCATTTGTCCGGGGGCTCATGTTCTACTACGGCCTGGATTTCCACGATCTGGCCCCAAACTTCGTCCTCAACATCTCAGCATTTATCGTCATGTGCGAGGCTTTCCTCCGCATCCGCCCTCATTTCGGCTTATGGCTAAAGACCTTCAACGTCAAGCCGAAGGTGGTGCGCGGCAGCCAGGCGGAGTGCGGCGGTGCCATGGTTGGCAAGATGGCCAACGTCCTGTGGCTCGAGGGCTCCTTTGTGGAGACCCTGAAGGGGTGGCAATCAAGGTGGTTTTACATCACCGAGCCGTGCGACCCCGAATGGGTCGCAGCCCCCGAGTTTCGGTCCGGACCCCCTACGCGGCTCACCTCCTGGAAGGAGACCGACCTGTCGTGGGGTAAAAAGGGAGAGCCGACCGGACTCCAAACATGCAGCCAAACCCTGGTGGACAAGAAGGTCAAGCTTGTCAACGTAGTCCAAGTTATGCTCATCCGCCTGATCCTCCCGTGTCAACGACGGGCCTTCAACCTGTGGGAGTTCAACCCGGCGCAACATCAAACTCTAAACAGGCTCTTTGACACGACGTACGAAGATGCCTGGAGGATGCTTTTCAAGGGGACCGAGGCTCCCGCATCCACTGCCGAGGATCGCGGATTCAGTACTCAGCATCACGCTCATGCGGTAAGCCATTTTTGTCCTTTTACAGGGTATCAGTTTTTCATAGTTTGACTCTATGCGGGATCTGTGTTCCCTTATCTTTGATAGGACTGGGTGGTGACGTCCGGACAGATCAACTATCCGGCTCCTCTGCCCGAAGGCCCAGCGGACGCTCGCTTAGCGAAGCTGCTAGTCCCGGCACCCTATGTGGTGCCAGAGAAGAAGGCCATGAAAAGGGCCACGGGGACTCGAAAGAGTGCCCGGCGCTAGGAGGTGTCGGATTCGTCATCCGACGGTCCCGAAGCGCCTTCCTCTCGTGAAGACGAGGAGGAAGAAGAAGAGACCTCTCCCCCTCCAGCGGGAGGAGAAAAGAAAAGGAAGGCCGCCCTCTCTAAGGAGGCCGGAGGGTCCAAGAAGGCTAAAACCCTTCCTCCGGACTGCTCCACCGACGCCGACGACGACGAAGACCGGCTCAGGATACCGGAGTCCCTGGCGAAATCGTAAGTGTCCGGATACCGGAGTAATTCATAGTATTCGTTTTTTGCACAACTTTCCCTTATGTCGAATACGTTTATGCAGCCCACCCAAAGACCGGCTCGACGCGTCGTCGAGTGGCTCACTGGACTCGTCGGAGGTGAACTCGCTTCCGACGACTTCCTCCCCCCGCCCTACGGGCGACACCGAAGTGTTGTCCCAACAGGTTCCAAGCAAGGAGGAGGTGGTCCTGGAGGCGCCGCAAGGCGACCTCCCGGAATCTAGGAGTAAAGGGGAGGAAACCCCCTAGGGCTCCAAGTCCGGCTTAAGGCCGGACACAGCTCCGGAATCTTGAAAGGTTCCAGAGTCCGGCGGGCGACCTCCTTCCAAGAGGAGCAAGCCTACCGTGCGGGTGACCTCCGTCCAACCGGAGGCACCGGACAATATGTTGGAGGCGCTCCAAGGTGCCTCCATCGACGAGAGGCACCACACTATTATGAGTGCGGTGATCCAGAAGGTTCAGTCCGCCAAAAGTGGACTGACTGAAGCTTGTACAAGCCTTTTAACAGGCTTTGAGGTAAGTAAAGAATGCGTAAATAATAGTACCGTATAGACAGTAGCCCCTGATGCTCTGTTTGGCGTTCAGGAAGAAAAGCCGAATAGAGGATCAAATAGAATTCGCAGGAGTCTAACAAAAATGAGTCAATATGCATGTGCAGGCTACCCTACTTTCGTCCGCTGCACTGACTGCGGAAGTGGATGCGCTAAAGCAGGACCTCGAAAGGTGCGAGCAAGAGCTCGAGCGTGCCAAGAAGCAGCTCGAGGACAATGAAGGTAAGAAATACCTTGTTGAAAGTATATATATAAAAAAGGTGCGATTGCGAAAAATGACAGCATTATCGTGGCTATTGTAGGGGCCACGTCTGAGGTGGCGACCCTTAAGCAAGCGCTGGATGAGGCCGAGAAGAATTCGGCCTTGGAGCGCACCGAGCGGGTGAAGTATGAGGCCGAGGTTGGCAAGGTGCGGCAAGAGCTTCAGGCTCTCATGGAAAAACATGAGAGTTTAGAGCGTGACTCGAAGACGCAAGCGTCTGAGCTTGCGGTGGCTATTGAAAATGCCAAATCTGCCAAGGCCGAATCCCAGAAGACCCTCCAGGAGTTGGATGAGGCGAAGAAGATTGCGGTGGGTAAAGCATTATTTATGCAAAGCAAACACATAAACGTGAGTTACCTGTTACTTACCCGAATCCGGAGCTCTCCAGGAGCGTTCACAGATCTTCCCCGGAATGTATCCGATGCCGCCGCATTCTATCGAGCCGAGGAGGGCAGCTCGACGGAGAAGGTGTTCTGGTCTTAGTACGCTGAGGCCGGACACCCCGTGCCCCTGAGCGACCAGCTGAAGCAACTGGTCGAGCTCCACAAGGCGGCCGAACAGGCCATGAAGGGCCTCCTAGTTCGGCTGTGGCCTGGAGAGGCTCTGCCTGGGAGCTATTTCGGGCTGGTGCGGCGGCTGGTGGAGGCCTGTCTGAGGCTTGCAGACATCAAGCGCTCCGTCTGCATTGAAGGTGCCCGTAGGGCCCTTGCCCATGCTAAGGTGCACTGGGGCAAGCTGGATGCGGAGAAGCTTGTGAAGGACGGGCCACCGCCGGGGAAAGAGCATCACAAGCCTGAGAATTATTATAAGGATGTTCTGAAGGGTGCCCGCCTTGTTGCGGATGAATGTACCAAGGATGTATTTTTTGAGTAAAACCCGCTCGTGTTATCCTGTGCGCTGAAAACTTGTTCATATGCGCTAAGCAATGCTGCTTGAATTTAAAATATTACCTTCTGTGTGGCTGTTTATCAATACTGAGAGATGGCGAGTCATTGGCTTCTGCCCCCTTGCCGCTAGTGCTGGGGTGTTCAGGGATAAACCTGGGCGCTCTTTTCCCCATATTTGGGTCCTTCGAGGGAGGCGCTCAGCCCAACGAACGAGGCAATCGGACTATAATGCATGAACACTCTCACTTAGCCATAGAATTCTATAATTTTAAATTTCAGCGAAGCCCCTAGTATTCGGAAGACCGAGTTCGGGGCACTATCCTTGCCTTGGCCGGACAGAGCCGACTCCTCGCCCTAAGCGGCATAAGTCTTTAAGGACTCGAAAAGACCTCTCGAACAGCGACCAGCTCTCGCCTCATCATGGCGGTCAGTTTTAGCTTTCTCCATTGAGGTGCTCGACCCAGCTCAACCGGGGCACAATCGCAGTGGTTCTCCTAGTGCTACCTTAGCCGATATAGCGGAACGTAAGGCACCAAAACATAGGAGCCGGGAAAACCCAACTATTGACCCAAGACATGATTCGGAGCCGATGCATATAGTGCTATAAGTTCGGGGTGCCGCACTTGTGAAAGTGTTCGGACTTCTCACACCATCTCGAGGGGTACTGAAGCCCCTGGCGTATTTTGGCCGTACCAAAGTGTACGGGTGCAACATGTCATTAAGCAACATATATATAAAAAAAGCGTAATGCAAAAAATAGATAAAAGCTATGCATTGTTCATTAAAATAGCTGCGATCAAAGCAGAACGATACAAGTAATGCGATAAACGAAAAGTTGGACTATTTAACATGTCTGTTCCAGGGGCAAGCTGCGGAATAGTATGCGAAACAGGTATACTGCTCGTGATAGAGACCACCTGGGATTTCCGTAATGCGGCATGGCTTGTCTGCTTCCCTGGTCCTTGCATCGTTTTGTGCGGCAGTTGAACTGTCGAACAGGCCTTCCGAAGAGTAGAGTCCTGGAAGTAAGAGAAAAGTATATTAAAAAAATTGGCAGCCCCTGGTGCGGTTTAAGCCGAGTTTTGGGCGTGCCGTGATGGTGCCCCTCCCCCTATGCCCATGGTATTTCTAGAGCGTAGTTATGTACGCGAAGTACTAGCGTTGCCTTTTTGCGGGGGTTGGGGCCGCATTGCTACGCCTGCTCGGAACGTGCCAGGCGATCTTGTTGTAGGTTACTCCGGGCGTGCTTGACGGTGTCCGGACTTTTAATGGCCGAAGTGGAGAACTGCCTGGAGAGGCTGCTTTGTACTTCCGCTGCAAGTGCCGCCGTGTGCTCCTCCATTCGGAGGGAGCGTTCGGTGTTTCCATTGACCGTAATGACTCCTCGAGGGCCTGGCATCTTGAGCTTAAGGAATGCATAGTGCAGGACCGCATTGAACTTGGCGAATGCGGTTCGCCCGAGCAGTGCATGATAGCCACTGCGGAACGGGACTATGTCGAAGATTAACTCGCTTCGGAAATTATCCGGAGATCCGAAGACCACTTCAAGTGTGACTGAGCCTGTACAGCTGGCCTCTACACCTAGTATTACGCCTTTAAAGGTAGTTTTGGTGGGCTTATTCCTCGAGGGATCTATGCCCATTTTCTGCACTGTATCCTGGTAAAGCAGGTTCAGGCTACTGCCGCCGTCCATAAGGACTCTAGTGAGATGAAATCCGTCAATAATTGGGTCGAGAACCAATGCGGCGAATCCGCCATGACGGATGCTAGTGGGATGGTCTCTTCGATCAAAGGTGATCGGGCAGGAGGACCATGGGTTGAACTTTGGGGCGACTGGCTCTACCGTGTATACGTCCCTTAACGCGCGCTTCCGCTCCCTCTTGGGGACGTGGGTGGCGTATATCATGTTCACCGTCCGCACTTGTGGGGGAAAACCCTTCTGTCCATTGTTGTTCGGCGGACGGGGCTCCTCGTCGTCATTGCTATGGAGCCCCTTGTCCTCATTGTCGGCGCTTAATCTGCCTGCCTGCTTGAACACCCAACAGTCCGTGTTGGTGTGATTGGCCGGCTTTTCGAGGGTGCCACGTATTTGGCACAAGCGGTCGAGTATTTGGTCCAAGCTGGACGGGCCCCTAGGATTCCTTTTGAATGACTTTTTCCGCTGACCGGATTTAGAGCCTCTGAATCCAGCATTAACTGTTGTATCCTTAGCATTGTCGCCGTTGATGCGGCGCTTCTGCTGGTTGCGACGCGACCTGCCACTAATGTCCCTGGTGTCCGAACGACCAGGGTTCTTGGTCATATTGTTGCTACGAGCAAGCCAGCTATCTTCTCCCGCGCAAAAGTGGGTCATGAGTGCCGTGAGTGCTGCCATAGATTTCGGCTTCTCCTGTCCTAGGTGTCGGGCAAGCCACTCGTCACGGATATTATGCTTGAAGGCTGCTAAGGCCTCTGCGTCCGGACAGTCGAGTATTTGATTTTTCTTTGTTAGGAACCGTGTCTAGAATTGCCTGGCCGATTTTTCTGGCTGCTGAATTACGTGGCTTAGGTCGTCAGCGTCTGGGTGTCGCACATAAGTGCCCTGGAAATTGTTGAGGAATGCGGCTTCAAGGTCCTCCCAACAACTGATTGACCCTGTTGGCAGGCTGTTAAGCCACTGCAGGGCTGGTCCTTTAAGCTTGAGTGGGAGGTATTTGATGGCGTGGAAATCATCGCCGCGGGCCATGTGGATATGAAGGAGATAATCCTCGATCCATACCGTGGGATCTGTTGAGCCATCATATGATTCGATGTTTACAGGTTTGAAACCCTCAGGGATTTGATGATCCATTATTTCGTCTGTGAAGCACAATGGGTGTGCGGCGCCTCTGTACTGGGCTATATCATGACGTAGCTCCAATGAGCTTTGTCTACTGTGTTCGGCCCTACCAAATTTGTGACCGGCGTGATGGTTACCGTCTCGAGCCGTGGGGCGCCCACGCGATCCGTAGATCGATCTTGCTTGCCTTGCCTTTTCCTCCAACATATTACGTAAGTCCGGTGCATATTCCCGTGCCTTGGTACGGGCTGCGGCTTGGGTGGAGGGCCATGAGGCCTCTCTGTCGCGGCCACGAGGTGGCCTGTCGTCCGCGTCGAGTGCTTCCTCCTCTAATCGGGGTAGCAACTTGCGCTTTGGGTAGCCCTTGGAGGGGCGTTCGGGTTTATGCTCTTCGGCCGCAAGGACTTCAGTCCATCTATCGACTAGCCGATCTTGATCAGCTTTAAGCGATTGCTGTTTTTTCTTGAGGCTTCTTGCCGCTCTTGTTCGACGGGATCCTCTGGCACGACGAATTCGTCGTCGTCGAGGCTTGCCTCGTCTTTAGAGGGAGGCATATGATTATCGTCCTCGACCTCTCTGTCAGACGCTCTCCCATGGGGGCTGGTTTCTCCATCCCCCTGTGCTAAATCTTGCTCGGAGGGATGTTCTTCGGCGCTTTCCGAGGTATTATTATCTCCCGTGCTTGAATCACCGTTTTTGTGTTGGCGGGATTTTGAGCGGCGCCGCTGACGCCGACGCTTTTGCTTTTTCTTGGAGGGGTCATCCTCCGCTGTTCCATCGCCCTCTCCCTCTTTTGGGGTGTCCACCATGTATATGTCATATGACGAGGTGGCTTTCCAGGGCCTAGTAGGCGCTGGTTCTTCATCATCTCCTTCATCGGTGTCCATACCATCGATGTCTTCGGAGTCGAAGTCGAGCATGTCGGTTAATTTGTCGACAGTGGCTACAAAGTGGGTGGTGGGTGGGTTTTGAATTTCTTCATCGTCCGTACCCCAACCTTGCTGACCGTAATCCGGCCAGGGCTCTCCTGACAAAGAGAGAGACTTTAGTGATTTCAAGATATCGCCGAAAGGCGAGTGCTGAAAGACGTCCGCGGCCGTGAACTCCATGCTCGGCGCCCAATCGGATTCGCTCGGCAGGGGCATGGAGAGTTCGGAGTCTGGAGAAGAATCTGGCTCCATGGAGTCACGAGTCTTGCAGAGTACGGGGCTGGTGTTCGGCTCAACCGCCGTTGGGATCGCAGCCCCCAAGGTGGCGTCCAACCGCCCATCCTCCATCGACGCGGTCGGCTTCGAACTAGGGGTCGGAGCCGATGCGGGTGCGGCCGCCAGGGCTCTGTTCGGCGGCAGAGCTAGATCATACTCGTCGTGACAGTGCGGTGCGCTCGGCAGTGGTTCGAATCCGTCGAAGATCAAGTCCCCGCGGATGTCAGACGTGTAGTTTAAACTTCCGAATCTGACCTGACGGCCATGGGCGTAGCTTTCGATCTGCTCTAGATGGCCAAGTGAATCGGCCCGCAGTGCAAAGCCGCCAAAGACGAAGATCTGTCCAGGGAGGAAGGTCTCACCCTGGACTGCATCACCATTGATGATCGTAGGAGCCATCGGGCCTGACGGCGACGGCATAGAGGAACTCTCAATGAAAGCACCAATGTCGGTGTCAAAACCGGCATATCTCGGGTAGGGGGTCCCGAACTGTGCGTCTAGGCCGGATGGTAACAGGAGACAGGGGACTCGAAGTTTTACCCAGGTTCGGGCCCTCTCGATGGAGGTAAAACCCTACGTCCTGCTTGATTAATATTGATGATATGGGTAGTACAAGAGTTGATCTACCACGAGATCAGAGAGGCTAAACCCTAGAAGCTAGCCTTTGGTATGATTGTTGATGTGTATGTTGTCCTACGGACTAAAACCCTCCGGTTTATATAGACACCGGAGAGGATTAGGGTTACATAAAGTCGGTTACAATGGTAGGAGATCTGAGCATCTGTATCGCCAAGCTTGCCTTCCACGCCAAGGAAAGTCCCTTCCAGACACGGGACGGAGTCTTCAATCTTGTATCTTCATAGTCCACGAGTCCGGCTGAAGGCATAGTTCGGCTATCCGAACACCCCCTAATCCAGGACTCCCTCAATCACCATTGCTCTCTCTCTCTCTCATTCACCTCTCTCTCTCTCTCTCTCGTGTTCTTGCTCTCAAACCCGCAGATTTCGATCTCTTTGCTCAAAGCTCCATTTCCAAAATTGTTTTGGTGGATTGCTACTTGGTATGTGACTCCTCCATTGCTCCAATTAGTTTTGGCTTTAGAGGATTATATTTTCAATAATTAGCTACTCCTGGTGCTGCTGTAGATGAGCTTGCATTTTGAATTCTTAGAGTTCTAAGTAGTTTGAATGCTTGATATGGCCTCTATGCATCTCTATGAGTAGTTGCTATCAATCTTGTGAAGTTTTGTTGGCAAACATTTTATGGATAAATTTTTTATCACTTGGGAACCGCCACTAATGTGTTTAGCATGGAAGATATTGATAACTTTCGTCGTGAAGGAAACAAGAAGGGTGCATTTCCCAAAAATTCAATTATCTTTGTTTTTAAAACTTTGAGCTCTGGCACCTCTTCAAATCCCTGCTCCCCTCTATGAAGGGACTATCCATTTAATTTTATGTTGAGCCATCACCTTCTCAAATAAGCGCCAGATCTGAGAGCAATATTATCATCCTCATGCATTGTGTATAGTTAATGTTGGATGCATCATGACTGGATCTTCTCTACCATGAATTACAATGTTTAGTCTCTTCTTAAACTTTGGAGGTGCTCTGCACTTATATTTTGTGATCTCACAAAGGGCTAGCGAGATACCACTGTTGTCATATTACATCATGATTGTTTTGACAAAGTGTTGGCATTTGAGACATCTTGTTATTGCTCGCTAGTTGATTATGCCATTGATATGAGTTAATACAATTTTTAAGAGTTATTGCTGATATGGTTAGTCATGATCTTTGCTGAAAACCTAGGTGCTACTTAAGTTTATTTATGTAAACAAGAGCCAAAGCGTTCTATAAAAGTTTTTTCTTTTTCACTTTCACTTTATCAACTGAATTGCTTGAGGACAAGCAAATGCTTAAGCTTGGGGGAGTTGATACATCTTCGTCGTATGTACTTTTCCTAATGCTTTTCCTCTTGTTTTGGACTCTAATTTGCATGATTTGAATGAAACTAACCCGGACTGACGCTGTTTTCAGCAGAACTACCATGGTGTTGTTTTTTGCAGAAATAAAAGTTCTCGAATTCGAACAAAAAAATTTCAAGAATTATTTCAGAATATATAAAAAATACTGGAGCCAAGAACCACCGGAGGGGCCCCTTGGGTGAGCACAACCCACCAGGGAGTGCCCCCCTCCAGGCGTGCCTAGGTGGATTGTGCCCACCTGGTGGCCCTGCATACCCTAATTCCAACTCCTTAAATACTCATATTTGGAGAAAAATCAGAGAGGAAGTTTCATCGCGTTTCATAATATGCAGCCACCGCCGCCTCCTGTTCTTCATCGCGTGGCCAGATCTGGAGTCCGTTTGGGGCTCCGGAGAGGGGGATCTTCGATCTTCGTCATCACCAACCTTTCCTTCATCGCCAATTCCATGATGCTTGCCACCGGGAGTGAGTAATTCCTTTGTAGGCTTGCTGGTCGGTAAGGAGTTGGATGAGATTCATCATGTAATCGAGTTAGTTTTGTTAGGGCTTGATCCCAAGTATCCATTATGTTTTGAGATTGATGTTATTACGATTTTGCCATGCTTAATGCTTGTCACTTTGGGCCCGGGTGCCATGATTTTAGATCTGAACCGTTTATGTTTTGACCATTATATCTATGTTCTAGATCCAATCTTGCAAGCCATATTGACCTATTACGTGTTATGACCGTAAACCCCAGTGTGACCGTAATTGGGATACTTTCTGGTGATGACTGTAGTTTGAGGGGTTCATGTATTCACTATGTGTTAATGCTTTGTTTCGGTTCTCTATTAAAAGGGGCTCTTAATATCCCTTAGTTTCCTTATGGACCCTGCTGCCATGGGAGGGTAGGACAAAAGATGTCATACAAGTTCTTTCCATAAGCACGTGTGGCTATTTACGGAATACATGCCTACATTATATTTATGAACTGGAGCTAGTTTTGTATCGCCCTAGGTTATGACTGTTATATGAAGAATATCATCCAATGAATCCACTGATCCAATGCCTACTAATTTCCTACGTATCGTTCTTGCTAAGTTACCACTGCTGCTGTTACTGTTACACTTGCTACAAAATCACTGCTATCACTTTTACCGTTACTATGACTGTTACCACTACACCCAAAAGTATCATACTACTATGCTACTAATTACTTTGCTGCAGATATTTAATCTCCAGGTGTGGTTGAATTGACAACTCAGCTGCTAATACTAGCAAATATTCTTTGGCTCCCCTTGTGTCGAATCTATAAATTTGGGTTGAATACTTTTGGGTTATCAGCGTCTCATGAGGTCCGGCGCCTGGCGCTGCTGTCTCACAAGGCCCTTGCGCCTCGCGAGCCTCCCGAGCCTCAGGGCCGTCTGACTCATGAGGAGCAAGGCTCCGTGACACGCTTCATCGACTTCCTTGATGCCCCTGCAGCATCATTGCCAGGTGACTTTTTGGTTTGTTCAATTGAGAGTGCCCCATGGGTTGCATCATCCTCAGGGTGTCAGGGCCTTCCCTTGCAGCCGCATCGTTTTGCTCATGTACTAAGACCTGCTACGCCTTCACGAGATGCTATGATCATTAACCTTGCGTTCCATAACCATGTTATGATCCGAGGTCTCACCCCTTGAGGCTTCATGCGCCAGCTACTCTCCTCCCGAATGTCCCATGAGCAGGGGCTGGTGGCACGGCCTCTATGCTCGTGTCCGTCCTTGTAGCGCCGAAAAATATTAAGTGAATGAGCTCTGGCTTGCGGGCCAGCCCCATGCACGTCACCTTATCAGGTCCTTAGTGCCCTGTCTCCTCACGAAACTATCATAAGTAGAACAGCAAGTGTGCATCGCCTTTCGTACCTCGTAATCTATCGATGTGCAGGAGTTTTCAGGAGATAAACATCCTCCTGGCGCCTAGGAAACGCTTTGTTGCCTCAAGAGGGCCGGTGCCGATCAGGTGACAGGCTGGTCTGCAAAAAGCTAAGTATAATCGCCTCATACACTGCGCTGTTATCGCTCGAAGTCCCATCCCTCGTGACCCTGATAAGGCAAGCCACCTCTTTTCCACGTGAGTCGCTTGCACGTTTAAAAGGGGAGCTCTTGAGCATCGCGCCTTCGGAGCTCTTACTGGCTCTCGGGCCCTCACCCCCTGGCCTTGTCCCAGGCATCGCGACCTAACATACGAGCGGCGGCTGAGCATCGCTCGAGGGTCGGGTCCTGAGGACGTAGAGCACCTTGGCGAGCGAGGGAAACAAAGGCAAACCTCGAGAGGGAATATGAGAAGAGGAACACGGTCCAGCTGTGTTGAAATCGTTTGAAACACAAAAGAATGTCGATTTTTCACGCACCCCTCGCGGGACTTGTATTGACTCATCGTAGATCAAAGGCACACAGGGAATCAGGCCCCAAGGAAGTGTGCATCATGAAGTATGAACCCCCCACAAGCCGCGGACGCCTCGCTCTGCACCTTGAGCTAAGTCGCCCTCCTCGTGCCCTACGCAAGTCTTAACAATAACCTTTCTCCATTTGTTTCGCAACCTCGTACGGGTGAGAACTCCTTTTCTATCCTGAGTCGCTTGCGTGTCAAGGGGGGTCTCCTGAGCATCGTGCCTCAGGAGCTCTCACCGGACCTCGAGCCCCTCACCTCATAGCCTTGCCACATGCATCGCGACTTGCATACCAGCGACATATGAGGCTTTCTTGGGGACTGGGTCCCGGTGATGCAGAGCACTAAGCAATCGTAAATAAAGAGGGGATAAGCCCGAGCGAGAAATGCCAGGATAACTTAAAAATGCAATCTAGAAACACTAGGACAAAGGCGTAAGAGCCACGGTTCTTTACACGCTCCCGAGGGGCCCTTGATTGTCTGATGCAGGAAATAAAGAAAAACAAAAGAAGCTTCCTTTGGGAGGCCATCGCTCCCAAGGCCCCAACTCCGATGCCATTGGCGTCTAGTCGGAGTGGTCCTCCACCTTGACGCGGTGGCGTGGCGGCTCGTCAGAGTCATTATCGCTTCCACTTCCCCTAGAGGAGGTGTCGTCATTGCTAGAGGCACCATGACCGCCGCCAAGGGCAAGTTCGCCACCGAGGACGTCGTCGCTGCCATTGTGGCCATCGTCGATGGAGGAGGTGTGGCCGCTGCCACTGTTGTTGCTCTCCGGGCAGCATCCCAGGCATCCGCTGGCCTCCCCGAAGATCTTCACGAAGAGCGTCATCGCCCCATCAAACTTGAAGTGGAGGGTGTGCCTCCCCTTCAGGCCACGGGCGCGGGCGAACAACTTCAACCCTCTAGTTAGCCACACGAAGCCGGAAGGAGTGACCTCAACCTCCATCCAGGAGGCCCTATTGTAGCAGCCATCTAGCTGCAGCCACAACCCGATGGGTCCGTCTGCCGCTAGCTCCTCCATGAAGGAATTCGGCGGCAGGAGCCAAGTGCGGGGCAGGCTCTCCATCCACACGATGAACTCACCGACCGAGTCGGCAGAGTGGGTCCATGGTCGAGGTGGCCAGGAAGCCACCCAATTTCTTCCTCCTCGGCCACGGCTGCCTCGACCCCCATGGCCACATCCACGAGTGGGGTTTTGCACGCTGCTGCCGGAGCTGGCGCAGACTGCTAATGGAGGGCGCCCACATCCCCGGGGAAGCACCATGGGCATAGCCGCAGACTTGCGGGGGCGGCCGTGCCCACTCTTGGATTGCGGCAGCTCTGAACCTTCCTGCACTGCCTTTCCCTTCTCGAGGGCGGAGAACCTCCTCACGGGCGCCATAGTTGCAGTGGCAAGGGTTGAAGACAGAGAGGCAAGAATACATAGATGGGCCGAGGGCTCCGCCCCTTCGCCCTTTTATAAGTAATTGGAGAAGGCCAACAAGCGCGCCTTCACCTTCAGAGCAATGATGGCCCCGCGTCATGCGCCACGCTTTTTTCAGCCCGGGCAGTTGCTGAGGGGTCATGGGGAAGTGGGGGCGTCCCACGCCCATCGTGTCCCACGTATCAAGCCCGACACGCGGGCGATTGGGGCCCGCGTCACTTCGCCCTCTCCTCTTCGCCTTCGCCTTGAAGCCAAGTCAAGCGCACCATGGGACGGGGGCTACTATCGGGGCTCTGTGACTGGGGGTACCCAGGCCCGTCTGCCTGTGGCCCTCCGCGTGGCTCCATCAATGGCCCGACACGGCCCAGCGTCAAGACTTCATGAGCAAGACCCTCGCGAGGGCCCCCTGGCCTCGTGAGGCAAACTACACCTAGGCCTCCCGTGGGGTGGTCTCCTAAGGACGCCTCCCGAGGGGCGGACATCCCTAGGCTCTCACCCCGCCTCCTGAGGCACGTGGTGACATGAGCTATGACTCAGGGAGCCAGCGGGCGCAGTCGAGGATAGTTTTCTCTTTCGTGCTAAGGAGGCAAGGACGTATGCGGGTTCCCAAGGTAGCCCCAAAGCTTTCCCCTTCGGTACAACAGGACCAAGACCACGGGCTCAGTAGGAAGGAGGTCATCGCCAAGCCCACCTGTACGTCACAACCAGAAGCTTTGGAGTCGAAGACCACCTTTAGTCAGGAGGGGTGTACTACCATCCCCCTTCAAAATGGGTTGTTGTGGTATCCCTTCCCGTCTAAGCCTTTGGGGAAGAGGGCCGGGCTAGTATAATTATAGGCTAGTCTCCACCATAGAGAGGCCGGGGACAAGGGACTCTGATCCTATCTAGTCACTCTCTGAGCCCTCGCGAGGCAGCTCACCACTGTACCAGTTCATACTCATCCTCCTCGCGAGGCAATCCACCACAAAGCAGTAGGAGTAGGGTCTTACACCGCAAGGTGGCCCGAACCTTGGTAAATCTCGTGTTCTTGTGCCATTCACTCGCTCAAGCACGACGAAGCAAGGCCGTGAGGCGGTGAGTAGCAGGCCGTAGCCCAACGGGGTCCTTCGTACACGACCTAGAGTTCGAACCTTGTTTGGGTCTGCGGAGCCCCGATTTTGATAGTTAGCATCATATTGGTTATTCACCTAGTTGCGTATCTAGACAATCTAATTGCCACTAATCATATTTTTTTTAAGAAAAGCTAAAAATTGGTAGTTGCCTATTCACCCCCTCTAGTCAACCATATTGATCCTTTTCAACAATGATGCCCGCCGAAGAGAAACCATGTGGACCTCCATCTAGGGCCACCGCCGCAGCATCTCTGTCATGAGATACCATCGGCCGCACACATCTCACCGCACCCAACCACGGTAGGAGGAGAGACGTCACTCCATCTACTCCTAGCCCGGCATCATCCCCCGAGTCTGGATAGGTGCCTCCATCGTAGGAGGCACCCACACATGTGTTCCCATCCAATACCCGGTGGACTGGGGGGGCACACAGGTCCGAGACTGCTGGTGGCCGCCTGCGAGCCAGCCCCAAGCCCATGGCGAGGCGAGCTCACACAACACCATATCTGTGGATACCGCCAGGGATCCATGCACCGACACAACGATATTACGACCACCACCCTCGAGCACCGTTCCCATGAAGGGGGCATGAGCATCATCCACGAGCACATCCCGGGCCAAGCCTGACCTCTCCTACTCAAAGCACCAACTCCGAGCCATCCCGGGCCCCGAGCACGAACCCTAGATCTTTGCTGACCCCATTGCAGGTATATTATCATTCTTGGATGTTTTACAATCATTTTATAGCAACTTTATATCATTTTTTGGGACTGACCTATTGACATAGTGCCCAGTGCTAGTTCCTATTTTTGCTTGTTTTTTACTTCGCAGAAAAACAATACCAAGCGGAGTCCAAACGCAGCAAAACTTTTTGGAGATTTTTTATGGACCAGAAGACACCTGTTGGGCCAAAGAAGCACCAGAGGGGGGCTCCGAGGGGAGCACAACCCACCCCAGGCGCACCCACGTGGGTTGTGCCCACCTCGGTGGCATGCCGCACCACCTCTTTGCTCTATAAATACCCCAATATTCCCTAAACCCTAGGGGAGTTGACGAAAATCAATTCCAGCCGCCACAAGTTCCAGAAACCACAGATCCAATCTAGACTCCATCACAGAGGGGTTCATCATCCTCATTGGTGCATCTCCGGTTATGCGTGAGTAGTTCATTGTAGACCTACGGGTCCATAGTTAGTAGCTAGATGGCTTTCTCTCTCTTTCTTTTGATTCTCAATACAATGGTCTCTTGGAGATCTATTTGATGTAACTCTTTTTGCGGTGTGTTTGTTGGGATCCGATGAACTTTGAGTTTATGATCAGATCAATGTTTTTATCCATCAAAATTATTTGAGTCTTTTTGATCTCTTATATGCACGATTACTTATAGCCTCATATTTCTTCTTCGAATCTTTGGTTTAGTTAGGCCGACTAGATTGATTTTTCTTGCTATGGGAAGAGGTGCTTTGTGATGGGTTCGATCTTACGATGCTCGATCCCAGTGACAGAAGGGGAAACAACATGTATGTATCGTTGCTATTAAGGATAACAAGATGGGGTCTATTTTTACATAAATAGATCTTGTCTACATCATGTCATCGTTCTTATTGCATTACTCCGTTTTCCATGAACTTAATACACTAGATGAATGCTGGATAGCGCCTGATGAGTGGAGTAATAGTAGTAGATGCAGGCAGGAGTCGGTCTACTAATCTTGGACGTGATGCCTATATAATGATCATTGCCTAGATATCATCATGATTATTTGAAGTTCTATCAATTGCCCAACAATAATTTGTTTACCCACCGTATGCTATTTTTCTCGAGAGAAGCCACTAGTGAAATCTATGGCCCCGGGTCTCTTCTTTATTATATTTGCCTTCGAGATCTATTTTTATTCGCTTTTATTTCCAGATATATTTCCAAAAACCCAAAAATACCTTGTTGCACTTTATTTTATTTTGCATTTATTCGTGATCTATTTATCCAATCTATCATATTTTTATCCTGTCAACTCGACAATTTCTGGCACCGTTACCCAAAAGGGATTGCTAGCCCCTTTAACACGTCGGGCTGCAAGTATTTGTTCATTGTGTGCAGGTACTGTTTACGTAGTGTTGCGTGATTCTCCTACTGGTTCGATAGTCTTGGTCTCATCACTGAGGGAAATACCTACCATCTCATCCCTTCCTCTTTAGGGAAATACCGATGTTCAAGCCGCAATCAAAAGGAATTTCTGGTGCCGTTGCCCGGGAGACAATATCAACATCTATCAGGTTCCTAATCACAAATATCATCTCCTTTCAATTTACATTATTTGCCATTTGCCTCTCGTTTTCATCTCCCCCACTTCACAAAAAATTGCCATTTTATTTGCCCCTTTTTCGTTCATCGTTTTCTCGCCAGATCTGTCTTTGACTGCAGTCTTATTGTGTAGTCACGATGACTCGAGAGAACACCAAGTTGTGTGATTTCTCCAATACCAACAACAATGTTTTTATTAGCACTCCGATTGCTCCTCCTGCCACTAGTGCAGGGTATAGTGATATTAATGCCGCTTTGTTGAATCTTGTCATGAAAGATCAATTTTCCAGTACTCCTAATGAGGATGTCATGTCCCATCTTAACACATTCGTGGAATTATGCGATATGCAAAAGAAAAAAGATGTGGACAATGATATTGTGAAGTTGAAATTATTCCCGTTTTCTTTGTGAGATCGTGCAAAATTTTGGTTTTCTTCTTTGCCTTGCAATAGTATTGATTCTTGGGATAAGTGCAAAGATGCTTTTATTACTAAGTATTTTCCACCCATGGAAATTATTACCCTTAGAACACAAATCATGAATTTTAAGCAACTTGAGCATGAACATGTTGAGCAATCTTGGGAAAGAATGAAATTGATGCTAAGAAATTGTCCTACTCATGGTTTAAATCTTTGGATGGTCATATAATATTTTATGCGGGGTTAAATTTTGTTTCTAGAAATCTTTAATATTCCGCCGCGGGTGGTACTTTTATGGGAATTACATTGGGTGAAGCTACTAAATTGCTTGATAATATTATGGCTAATTATTCACAATGGCATAAAGAGAGAGATCCCACTAGTAAAAAGGTTAATTCAATAGAAGAAATAAATTCGTTGAGTGAAAAGGTTGATGCTCTTATGAAGTTGATCTCTAATAAACATGCTCCTATTGATCTTAATTATGTGCCTTTGTCTACTTTGATTTAGCAAAATAGTGATGTCGTAGATGTGAATTTTGTCTCATGAAACAATTTTAATAACAATGCTTATAGAGGTAATTTTAATCCTAGGCCTTTTCTGGGAAATTCCTCTAATAATTACGGTAAACCTTCTTATATTAATAATAGGAACACCTCTGATCTTGAGAATAATATTGAAGAATTTATCAATGCTCGAAAGAATTTTAATACTATGATAGAAGAAAAGTTGAGTAAGATTGATGATATGTCTAGAAGCATTGATAGAATTTATCATGATGTGGAAAATCTCAAGATGAAAATTTGTGTGCCTAAGGTTGAGGAATCAATTAAGGCTTTATACGTTTCTATGGATGAAAGTAAGAAAAGAACCCCTATGCTTAGAGCTAAAAGAGAATTTTTGGAAAAAGCATTTTCTAGTGATTGCTTTCATAAAAAAGATGAAGATTAAAATGATTGGTGTTTCTTCTATTTATTTCTTGTTTAGAAAAATTAAAATTTATGAAAAAGGGACTGAATAAGAATCAACTTTAGTTAGAAGGCCATGCTTATGGATAAATTCGAAGGGTGAAAATCTTGTTGAGAAAATTGATAAAAGTGAGTTTGGAGAGGTCAAAACTTTAACTAGTGATGTGCCCACTCTTTTGGATTACAAAGAATTTAATTATGATAGTTGCTCTTTGATTGGTCGTATTTCTTTGTTGCGATCCATGATTAATTCACCCCGTGCTTATGAACAAAATAAAGCTTTTACTAAACATATCGTTGATGCTATGATGAAAGCTTTGGAAGAAAAGTTGGAATTAGGGATTTCAATTCCTAGAAAATTACATGATGAAGGGGAACCTACTATCAAAGTCAAGATTAAAAATTATGAGTGTTTTGCTTTATGCGACTTGGGTGCTAGTGTTTCCATAATTCTGAAATTTGTATGTAATGTGCTTGGTCTTACCGATATTGAAGAATGTCCTTTAAATTTGCACTTGGCGGATTATACTATTACAAAGCCTATGGGAAGAATTAATGATGTTCTTATTCTTTCAAATAGGAATTATGTTCCCATAGATTTTATTCTTCTTGATATTGATTACAATCCTTCTTGCCCAATTATACTTGGTAGACCATTTTTACGCACTATTGGTGTCGTGATTGATATGATAGAAGGAAATATTAAATTTCAATTTCCACTAAGGAAGGGTATGGAACACTTCCCTAGAACAATAATTAAGCCACCATATGAATCAATCATGAGGCCATCTTATGGATCTCGAAACAAAGATGACAATACTTAGATCTTTGCATTATGCCTAGTTAGGGGCATAAACGATAGCGCTTGTTGGGAGGCAACCTAATGAATAAAATTTATTTATTTTTCTTTTTATTTATGTTCTTGAGTGTTTTCACAATTATGCTACTATTATGATTGTGTTTTTATGTTTTAGTTAGTATTTGTTCCAACCAAAGCCTTTGGGATCATTTTGGGTGATAGTTAATTTGATCTTGCTGAAAAACAGAAACTTTTGCGCCCAGGAAAATAATTCTCATTTTTAACATAAGTGTGATAAAATACTGATTATTTTTGTATAAGATTAATATACAAATAGTCGATGTTGTCCTAAGTGTTCAGAATTTTTGGAGTTACAGAAGTATTTGAAGCTTCTAGATTACTACAGACTATTCTGTTTTTGACAGATTCAGTTTTCTTTGCGTTGTGTGCTTATTTTGATGAATCTATGGTTTGTATTGGAGGATCTAAGCTATAGCAAAGTTGGAATACAGTAGATATAATGAAAAAATAAAATATGAACGAGTTTGCAACAGTACTTATAGTAGTGATTTGCTTTGTTATACTAACGGATCTCACGAAGGTTTTGATGGTTTTTGTGTGAATGAAGTTTTGAAGTTTTGGGTCAGATCACGATGGATGAAGGAATAAGGAGTAAGAAGATCCTAAGCTTAGGGATGTGATAGCGGCTTAAAGCTATGTCGGAATTTCCCCAAAAAGGAAGGGATGATGCAGCACAGCGACGGTAGGTGTCGGTGTCAAAACCGGCGGATCTCGGGTAGGGGGTCCCGAACTGTGCGTCTAAGGCGGATGGTAACAGGAGGCAGGGGACACGATGTTTTACCCAGGTTCGGGCCCTCTTGATGGAGGTAAAACCCTACGTCCTGCTTGATTTATTCTTGATGATATGAGTATTACAAGAGTTGATCTACCACGAGATCGGAGAGGCTAAACCCTAGAAGCTAGCCTATGGTATGATTGTATGTTGTCCTACGGACTAAAACCCTCCGGTTTATATAGACACCAGAGGGGGCTAGGGTTACACAAGGTCGGTTACAAAGGAGGAGATATACACATCCGCATTGCCTAGCTTGCCTTCCACGCCAAGTAGAGTCCCACCCGGACACGAGATGAAGTCTTCAATCCTGTATCTTCATAGTCCAACAGTCCGGCCAAAGGATATAATCCGGCTGTCCGGATACCCCCTAATCCAGGACTCCCTCAGTAGCCCCCGAACCAGGCTTCAATGACAATGAGTCCGGCGCGTAGTATTGTCTTCGGCATTGCAAGGCGGGTTCTTCTCCATCTTTCGTACGTTTGTAAAGCAGTGTTTTGTCCCATAAATGTTTGTACCTCTTAGCTTCTGTGCCCAATAAGGGCTTTCTCCCACGCGTCGAATGAACACGAGGCGCCAGGGTGTTTTTACATTCGCCCCCTAGCTAGATAAATAAATTGTCTATTAAAGGGAAGGGGATCCTTAGATCCGATCCCTACCATCCTCCCCCAGCGAGAGTCCATCAGAGCGCGTTCCAAAAAGATCCATTCCAGCATGGCCGACCTCCACAGCTCCTCCTCCCGCCCCCGAAGCCCTAAGCCCGGTGATTGGGAGAGGTGTTCAATCCCACACAGTCGTTTAGTCGAACTGCAGACTAAGGGATTTCTCCCTTCGGCGTACATGGTGCCCGTTCGAGCCAGGCTTGCCACCTATAATGGCGGGGAGCAAGCGGAGAGCTTTGCCTGTCCCTCTATGGGGGAATGGGTCTGCCTTGTTCCCTATCTATTAAGGGGACTCGGATTTCCAATTCATCCGTTCCTCCGCGGGCTCCTGGAGTTCTACGGCCTCCAATTACACAATTTCACCCCCGCCTCCATCCTACATATCGCCGGCTATGTGGCTCTCTGCGAGTTGTTCCTGGGCTGCGAGGCTCACTTCGAGCTGTGGAAAAGGCTATTTTGCCTCGTCCCTCGCACACAGAGGGGGTCACTTTATCAAGTGGGCGGAGCTGAAATATGGCGCATTGCCGATACCGGATACCTGTCCGGTACTTCGAAGAAGTCATCCGAAGACTGGCCTTCAGAATGGTTTTATATGGAGGACGTTCCCCTTCCGGACCCTGTTCGGCGGGGTCTTCCTGAGTTCAACAATGCTCATCTAAAGAAACGCCGAAGTTGGCACCCACGGAGCCCCCAGGTGGAAGACAATGGAGAAGTCCTCTATATGATGAACCTAATTAAAGCACTGGCTCGATCAGGATTGACAGTAATCGAAGTTATGTCGATTTGCATAATGCGGGGAGTGCAACCACTTCAATATCGTGGGCACCCCTTGTGGTGTTATAACGGGGCGGATGACGCCATCCGCTGCGGGCGTAAGGGTCCGGACAATGCTGCCGCTTTAGCGAAAATTCTGTCTGAATTGTTCAAGGGTGAAGAAGAGGAGTTCACCCGCATCAAGCCACGGGATGGATTCTCCATGTACAATCGTCCATGCTGGGTAAGTTATATCTCCCTGCTCCCATTTTTCCCGCAGTATTTGTGGTAAGTATTCACCTTGCCACTTTGCGGTAGGAACTGCGGAAAGCCATAAAGGAGGTCAGCAGCCCTTCTCCACAACTAGAGGACCCTGACCGGGCCCTCGACTCCGGACTTGAAGAAGATTCGGTTATATTCGTGGAGCTGACAGACCTGCAGTTCTATCAGTTAAGCTGCGACGATGCCATGGTGGCCATTACGGCCGACTATCCCGGACTGCTCCCTGCATCGCACGTAAGATAAACCAAAAATCCCAACTCCAAAACTAGGATCCCCTTTTAGACACTTCACCCACCATATACACATGGCATTTTTACAGGGAAGGCATTCAGGACGCCCTGCCGAACCCGCAGCAACGCACCAACAGGAGGCACCGAGGCCGGGTAGGCCAAAAAGGAAGGCAATCAGGACGGAGACGCCGACGCAAAGGTATAACAAACCCCGCTCCATGGTTGTCGTCTTTCTCGAAATATAATGACGCCCATGTTTCTTTAACAGAAAAAATGCTCGCCGGAATATATCCGGCGATGTTACTAATCACGCTTCCACCAGCCAGGCGCCAGGACCGGACATAGAGGCGGAAGCCGATATGGGGCGGGCGCCGGATAATCCCCCTACAGAGGATGCAGATAGATTATCCGCTACAAACTCAGAGGTGGAAAGCGCCATGAATCATAGGCGTCGCCGGGCCGTACTCCGTGATGCTTGTTTCTCACCAGAGGCATTTGATGCCTTCAATTCTGGAGAGGCGTACCTCCGAGCTGCTCAAGATGGTCTAGCCAGAGCCACGGATCGGTATGTAAAGGATGTACGGGTAAGTAAATCTGACGATTTATATGTATCAGTAGCCCTTGAGACTTGAAACAGTTAGCAGAACTGATTTAAGGATCATCTTTATTGTGCAGGTTCTTACAGAGAAGAATACTAGGCTGTCACAGGAGCTAGAGGAATGCAAGACCCAACTGCGGGCTGCTATGGCCGCATTGCAGGAACCGAAAAAGTCACCTGCTGGTAACATTTACTTTAAAGAATGATGGTTACCATATAATGTGCGGCATGGCTAACAACAGATGTTGCAGATGAATCCGGAGAAAATCCGGAGGACTAGCATGTTATGCGACAGCTAGAGGCTGGCAAACGCGTGCTGACTGAGGTTAGGCGGGAGAAAAACAATCTCCAAGACGCTAATATTAAGCTGAGCGTGGAACTAAAAGACATTCGGGGCCATCTTGCAGACTCCGAGAAGGAGAATAAGCGGCTTCGGCACGGCATTTTCAGTAAGTGCTTGAACGAATCCTTGTAAAGGAGTTCGGCGAAGAAGCCGACTAACAGCGTTATGTCTGTAGGTATGCCGACGGGTCATCCCGCGAAGGAAATGCCTGGGTCTGCAGGTGATCTTCTATCCGAGCTCTCACATCTGCACGAACAAGTTCGGCAGGTGATGCAAGGTGTTGCCCAAGCCTTGTGTCCATCCGTCTCCCTGCTAGAGGGCGTTGCAGAGCTTACTGAGAAGCTCAAGGGAGCACGGCGGCGCTTCCAATTATGGAAGATATCGGCCTACCGACAGGGTGCCAGATAAGCCTGGGCCATGGTGAAGACGCAGTATACCAAGGCAGACCCAAATCACATGGCCGAGGTCGGACCTGTGGGGCCCGACGGAAAAGAGATCCCCATTAGCTTAGTTTATGGGCAAGTAGAGTTAGCCGCAAAGTATTCCCAACAGGATTGTAAACTAGACCGCCTGTTGGATGGTATAGAAGAGGAATTTAGTCAGTCTGCATGACTATGTAATTAAAGTGACATGTATAATGCCTTCTAGCCGGATTGTAGATCATTTGTCTTGGCGGACCTTTTCGCTTCAACCTCGGGACCCACTAGTCCGGAGTGTATCCGAATACCCGCTCAGTTATATAAGAACTAGGGTATGCGTGGAGACCAGGCATAGGGGTCATTAGTGCTTGAACAGACAAGTGCCCAACTAGTTATGTTATATTACATGGGTAGTAAGAAACATCTTCGAGGGAGAATAGTTCCGTTAAGGGTTCCTTTCCCTGGGTAAGCATGCCCTAAAGTGCATGTCCGGAGTCTGCAGCCCCCAGAGTACGGAGTCGAGCTCCTCTACCTAGTGCGTGTTAGACTTCGTTAAGGAACGCACTAATCTGGGTTTAATGCCGCTCATTATAAGACCGTTTGCTCGCTCGACTTGACCGTTGGTTTGTGGGTGATAGGCTGAAGCATAATCGAGCTTGATGCCCATTTTGCTGCACCAGAGTTTTACCACATCGGCTGTGAAGTTTGTGTCATTGTCAGTGATGATGCTGTGGGGGACGCCATAACGGTGTACGACCCCACATATGAAGTCTATCACTGGTCTGAATTCGGCTGTTTTAACAGGTTTGGCCTCTATCCATTTGGTGAATTTATCCACCATGACCAGTAAGTATTTTTTCTTGTGGGTTCCCCCTTTAAGGGGTCCAACCATGTCAAGCCCCCAGACCGCGAAGGGCCACGTAATGGGGATTGTTTGGAGGGCGGTGGATGGCATGTGGCTTTGATTTGCAAAGAGCTGGCAACCGGCACAACGTTGGACCAAGTCCTGTGCATCTGCCCGGGCCGTTGGCCAATAGAATCATGTACGGAAGGCCTTGCTTACAAGAGCTCGGGATGTGGCATGGTGACCGCCGAGTCCGGCGTGGATTTCTGCCAAAAGGTTCCGCCCTTCCTCTTCGGAGATGCACCTTTGAAGGACTCCGGTAGTGCTTTTTTTATACAATTCTCCCTCGTGGACCCTGTAGGCCTTAGATCGCCGCACTATGCAGCGTGCCTCATTTTGGTCCTCCAGAAGTTCCTGCCTAGTTAGGTAGGCCAGGAATGGTCCTGTCCACGGGGCGATAATGGCCATTATTACATGGGCGGAAGGTGTTATTTCGGTGGCAGAGCCTCCGATTGTGTCAGAGTATTCGGTAGCGGGCATTTTGGCTGGGTCCGGACTATTGTTACCGGTGTCCCCTTCCGATACTACGGATGGCTTGAACAACCTTTCCAGAAATATGTTGGGGGGGACCGCATCGCGTTTTGCGCTGATGCGGGCGAGGATATCCGCCGCTTGATTGTTTTCCCGAGCCACATGGTGAAATTCGAGTCCTAGAACCGAGCTGACATTTTTAGGACGACATTTCGGTAGGCCGCCATTTTCGGATCCTTGGCGTCAAAGTCTCCATTTATTTGGGATATTGCAAGGTTTGAATCCCCACGCACCTCCAGGCGTTGAATGCCCATGGAGACTGCCATCCGAAGACCATGCAATAGAGCTTCGTATTCGGCTACGTTGTTGGAGTCTGTATACAGTATTTGCAGTACGTACTGAATGGTATCACCAGTTGGGGACGTCAGGATGACGTCATCCCCTAGACCAGCCAGCATTTTAGAGCCGTCGAAGTGCATGATCCCATTGGAGTATGCGCCGTACTCTTTCGGGAGTTTGGCCTCCGTCCATTAGGCGACAAAGTCGGCCAATACTTGCGACTTAATGGCCCGTCGAGGTTTGTATGTTATGTTGAACGGGAGGAGCTCAATGGCCCATAGCTTCACGGTTGTTTATAATATCATTGAGTGGCACTTCTGAGGCTACTGTAATCGAACACTCTTGAAAGTAGTGTCGCAGCTTCCGGGATGCCATGAATACCGCATAGGCTATCTTTTGATAATGTGGGTACCGTGATTTGCATGGAGTGAGGACAGTGGATACATAGTATACTGGCTTTTGAAGAGGGAATTTATGTCTGGTAGCTTCTCGTTCGACGACGAGCACTGCGCTTACAACTTGATGAGTTGCCGCAGTGTACAACAGCATTGGTTTGCCGATGTTTGGCGCGGCTAGGATTGGGTTGGTTGCCAAAATGGCCCTTATTTCTTCCAATTCGGCTATGGCAGCGTCCGTCCACTCAAAGTGTTCGGTGCGCCGAAGGAGGCAATAAAGGGGTAAAGCCTTTTCTCCTAAGTGGGAGATAAAGCGGCTTAGAGCCGCCATGCATCCAGTTAACTTCTGGATTTGTTTGGGGTCTGTTGGGGTAGCCAACTGTGACAAAGCTCGGATTTTGGCCGGGTTAGCTTCAATACCTCTACTGGAGACAATGAAACCCAGGAGCTTTCCGGCTGGTACGCCGAAAACACATTTTTCCGGATTGAGCTTAATGTCGTATGTTCGGAGGTTGTCGAATGTGAGCCTCAAGTCGTCTATCAAAGAGCCAACGTGTTTGGTTTTGACGACCACATCGTCTATGTATGCCTCTACTGTTTTGCCGATTTGTTTCTCCAAACATGTCTGAATCATGCGCTGATATGTTGCGCCAGTGTTTTTGAGCCCAAAAGGCATTGTTTTGAAACAGAAGGGACCATATGGTGTGATGAATGCTGTTGCGGCTTGGTCGGACTCCGCCATCTTGATTTGGTGGTAACCGGAGTATGCATCGAGGAAACACAATGACTCGTGTCCTGCGGTAGCATCGATAATTTGGTCGATGCGGGGGAGGGGGGAGGGATCCTTTGGGCAAGCTTTATTGAGGTCCTTGAAATTGACACAAAGGCGCCAGGATTTATCCTTCTTTGGTACCATCACCAGGTTTGCTAGCCAGTCTGGGTGTTTTATCTCTCTGATGAACCCGGCCTCCAATAACTTGGCTAGTTCCTCTCCCATGGCCTGTCTCTTAGGTTTGGAGAAACGCCGAAGAGCTTGCTTGACCGGCTTGAATCCCTTTAGGATATTGAAGCTATGCTCGGCCAGCCTGCGTGGGATTCCTGGCATGTCTGAGGGGTGCCAGGCAAATATGTCCCAATTCTTGCGCAGGAACTCTCATAGTGCGGCGTCCATGACGGGGTTTAACTGTGCCCCGATGGAGACTGTTTTTGTAGGGTCCGTTGGGTGGACTTGGAATTTGACTATTTCATCCGCTGGTTTAAAAGAGGTGGAATTGGATCTCTTATCGAGTATCACATCGTCCCTGTCCACTGTGGAGCGTAGCGGGGTTAATTCCTCGACCGAGAGGGCTTCGGATAATGCCTCGAGGGCCAGTGCGACTATTTTGTTTTCGGCGCGGAGTGCTGTGTTCGGATCACTGACGAGAGTGATGATTCTGTGGGGCTCGGGTACAACTTGGAAGATCGTGAACGCCTCACGTCCTAAAAGGGCGTGGTATCCACTGCTGAACGGGGCCACTTGAAATGTAATTTCTTTGGGCCTATAATTCTCTGGCGTACCGAATACCACATCTAGTGTGATTTTCCCAGTGCATCGTGCCTCCCGACTGGGTACGATTCCTCTGAAGGTTGTGCTACTTTGCTCAATGTGGTTCTGGTCTATTTCCATTTTTTGAAGGGTTTCCTCGTAGATGAGGTTTAATCCGCTGCTGCCGTCCATGAGTACTTTGGTGATTCGAAAGCCGTCCACAATTGGACTGAGGACCAGTGCGGCTGGTGCTCGGGCCGTTCGGAATTTAGGTTCGTCACTGGCATTGAAGGTAATAGCCATGTCACTCCATGGTTTATTGCTGTTACGTGGCAGATTTCGGCCCTGCTGCAGAGTGTTCGCTTGCGCCTATTATTTGACGCAAATGTCTCAAAGACTGTTAACACTGTTTTATTATCCATGGGATGGTGCTCTGTGGCATTTGGGATAAGAAGATCCTCACCACTTTTGGCCACCTGCCGGAGTGTCCAACATGCTCTAAGGCTGTGTGTTGGTATTGTATCTGTTGTACTGTGAATTTTGCAGGGCCCGTTAAGCCATCCCTCCAGTACGGTTCCATGCCCTGTAGAGGGTTTTTGTTTCTTTGCAACTAGCTCGGGCATCTTATGATAGTGCACCCTTTTACTTCGGACTGGGTGTATATTCGGAGCCGGATTATCCCAAAATTTCGTTTCGGTTTTCCAGGTGCTTTCCATCGCACAGTACTTTCATACTATTGACGCCAAGTCAGCGAAGCGTGATATGTCATGGCGACTTAAGGCGTTAAGGATTCCCTTGTCCGTGCAATTATTGTAGAAAAGTGAGACCGCATCTTCCTCGCGACAGTCCTTAACCTTGTTCATCACAAGGAGGAATCTGGCCCAATAATGATGTATTGTTTCATGGGGCTCTTGCCTGATGTGGGAAAGATCGTTTATGTCTAGGTGGGTGGGTGGATTTGAGTCCGAATCCCTACCCGATCTGAGACCCAGGGGCCGAGGAGTTTCCATTCTTGGAAGTTCGGGTTCCGGAGTGTTACCCGATAAATTTGGCCCACTGCCTGATTCTAGGTTCAGGGCTTGGGTAATGTCCTTCCGTAAGCGGGTATCCAGCTCGGAGAGCTCAGGAATCCGGACATAGTTAGTCCTCAAAATAGAGGAAGAGTTGCCGCATTGTTCCTCCACCACCGCAATGTGATGGGCGACCGGTGGAGAGGTAATCTCCCTTTGATCGGGTTTAAGCCCAATCCGATCATAGTCTGTAGCGACTCCCAAGGCGGTGATGCGATCCAAGAGCTCGTTTAAGGAAGCGAGCTCCATTGGATCCATCTGTTGGGCGAGTGCCGATTTGACGTGGAGGCTGTTTTCGATGACCCGAGAAGTCATCATCGGCGCGGCGGCCGAACAGGCGGTCATGATGAAACCGCCTAGCCGGAGAGTTTGGCTGATAGCCAAAGCTCCCCCAACAGTAGTACCGTCTTTAAAGACGAGACGAGACATCCTTCCTTCTGGCGACGGCACAGTGGAACTATCAATGAAAGCACCAATGTCGGTGTCAAAACCGGCGGATCTCGGGTAGGGGGTCCCGAACTGTGCGTCTAAGGCGGATGGTAACAGGAGGCAGGGGACATGATGTTTTACCCAGGTTCGGGCCCTCTTGATGGAGGTAAAACCCTACGTCCTGCTTGATTTATTCTTGATGATATGAGTATTACAAGAGTTGATCTACCACGAGATCGGAGAGGCTAAACCCTAGAAGCTAGCCTATGGTATGATTGTATGTTGTCCTACGGACTAAAACCCTCCGGTTTATATAGACACCAGAGGGGGCTAGGGTTACACAAGGTCGGTTACAAAGGAGGAGATATACACATCCGCATTTCCTAGCTTGCCTTCCACGCCAAGTAGAGTCCCATCCGGACACGAGACGAAGTCTTCAATCTTGTATCTTCATAGTCCAACAGTCCGGGCAAAGGATATAATCCGGCTGTCCGGATACCCCCAAATCCAGGACTCCCTCAGTAGGTATTTCCCTCAGTGATGAAACCAAGGTTATCGAACCAGTAGGAGAACCAAGCAACAACAAGTAAACGGAATCTGCACACAAATAACAAATACTCACAACCCGACGTATTAAAGGGGTTGTCAATCCCTTTTGGGTAACAGCGCCAGAAATTGGCAAACGGACGTGAATAAATTGTATTAGATTGATAGATTGAACGCTAAATAAAATAAATAAGAATAAATGGCAGCAAGGTATTTTTGTATTTTTGGTTTAATAGATCTGAAAATAAAAGCAAAGGAAAATAGATTGCAAAGGCAAATAATACGAAGAAGAAACCCGGGGCCGTAGGTTTCACTAGTGGCTTCTCTCAAGAAAAATAGCAAAGGATAGAACTTCAAATACACATGACGATATCCAAGCAATGATCATTACATAGGAATCACGTCCAAGATTAGTAGACCGACTCCTGCCTGCATCTACTACTATTACTCCACACATCAACCGCTATCCACCATGCATCTAGTGTATTAAGTTCATGGAGAAACGGAGTAATGCAATAAGAACGATGACATGATGTAGACAAGATCTATTTATGTAGAAATATACCCCGTCGTTTTATCCTTAGTAGCAACGATACATACGTGTCGGTTCCCCTTCTATCACTCGGATCAAGCACCGTAAGATTGAACCAACTACAAAGCACCTCTTCCCATTGCGAGATAAATAGATCAAGTTGTCCAAACAAAACCCAAATATCAGGGAATAAATACAAGTCTATAAGCAATCATGCATATAAGAGATCAAAGAAACTCGAATAACTTTCATGGATAAAAAGAGAATAGATCTAATCATAAACTCAAAGTTCATCGGATCCCAACACACATGTCGCAAAAGAATTACATCATATGGATCTCCAAGAGACCATTGTATTGAGAATCAAACGAGAGAGAGAGAGCCATCTACCTACTATCTACGGACCCAAAGGTCTACAAAGAACTACTCACGCATCATCGGAGAGGCACCAATGGAAGTGGTGAACCACTCGGTGATGGAGTCTAGATTGGATCTCGTGGTTCTGGACTCTGTGGCGGCTAGAATTGATTTTCGTTGAGCCCCCTACGGTTTCTGGAATATTGGGGTATTTACAGAGTAAAGTGGCAGTCCGGGGGCACCCGAGGTGGGCACAACCCACCAGGGCGCGCCCTGGTGGATTGTGCTCCCCTCGGAGCAGCCCCAGGTGCTTCTTCTGCCCATTGGTTGTCTTCTGGTCCAAAAAAATCCACAAAAACTTTCGCTGTGTTTAGACTCCATTTGATATTGATTATCTGCGATGTAAAAAACATGCAAAAAATAGCAACTGGCACTATGTCAATAGGTTAGTACCAAAAAATGATATAAAATGACTATAAAATGATTATAAAACATCCAAGATTGATAATATAATAGCATGGAACAGTAAAGAATTATAGATATGTTGGAGATGTATCATTATCCCCAAGCTTAATTCCTCCTTGTCCTTGAGTAGGTAAATGATAAAAATAGATTATTTTAATGTGGAATGTTGCCTAACATGTCATATCATATTCTTTTCTTTATAGCATGGACATTTGGACTTTTATATTGTTCAAAGCAATAGTCTAGTTTTGACATGATAACTTGAATACTCAAGTATATCAACAAGCAACCATGTCCTTCAAAATATCAATGCTAAAATAAGCTATCCCTAGCCCATCATGCTCAATCATTGATCCATTCATGAAACACACTCACATATTAACTACACCCAATGCTCAAGTACGATCATAGTGCCTCCTAGTTGGTGCTTTTATAATAAAATATGGAGACTCAAATTCAAAAATAAAAATTGCATAAAGTAAAAGAAAGGCCCTTCGTAGAGGGAAGTAGGGATTTGTAGAGGTGCTAGAGCTCAAAGCAAAAATTGAGTGATAAAAACATTTTGAGAGGCATACTTTTCCCACCAACGAAAACGACTTAGAGTTCCCAACACTTTCCATGCTAGATATATCATAGGCGGTCCCAAGCAGAAATTAAAGTTTATTCCTTTTTCCACCATACTTTCACTTTCCATGGTTAACCTTATCCACGGGTACCTTCCATACCAACACTTTCCAAGGAATTTTTTATTTGACAACATAAAGTAAATTCATTTTTCATTCAGGACTGGGCATCCCTAAAACCTTCGCCTTACTCTCGTGCAATGACAAGTGAATAAACACTCATCGTGAGAATAACACATCTAGCATGGAAAATATTAGCCACCCCTCACTGCCTCGCAAGCAGTACGGGCACTTAAAAGAGAAGTTTATTTTGAATATTAAAGATGGCATATACAAATTTGCTTAGAAAGGCAAAAGAATACCGCATATAGGTAGGTATAATGGACTCATGTGGCAAAATTGGTTTAAAGGATTTTGGATGCACAAGTAGTGATCATACTTAGTGCAAAATGAAGGCTAGCAAAAGATTGAGAAGCGACCAATCAAGAGATGAATAATCTCATAAGTGAGCATTAAGCATAATTAACACCGAATAATGCACCACAAGTAGGATGTAATTTCATTGCATGACTATTGATTTTCATGCTTGCATAGGGAATCACAAACCTTAACACCAATATTCTTACCAAAGCATAATTTCTCATAAAGAGGACTCACATATCACATCATCATATCTCAAAACTATTACTAAGAATCAAGTTTATTTTGTCCAATGATCTTCATGAAAGTTTTTATCATATCCTTCTTGGATATCTATCACTTTGGGACTAATTTTCATGTGTTGCTTTTGATAAGCTCAAACAAATATAAGTGAAGATCATGATCATAATATTTCTTTATCTCAAATTAATTTTAGTGAAGCAAGAGATAATTTCTTAAAAAATTTACTAACTCTCAAATAAATATCAGTGAAGCAAGAGAGCATTTCTTCAAAAATACTAAAGCACACCGTGCTAAAAAGATATAAGTGAAGCACTAGAGCAAATCCATAGCTCGTAAAAAATTTAAGCTAAGCATAGAGAGCAATTCTAACAAGTCATGTCATAATTTTGGCTCTCTCAAATAGGTGTGTCCAGCAAGGGATCAAGATTTAAAACAAAAAATAAAACAAGCAAAGACTCATATCATACAAGTCGCTCCAAGAAAAACACATAGTATGTGATGAATAAAAATGTAGCTTCGAGTAAAATACTGATGGTCGTTAGAATAAAGAGGGGATGCCACTAGGGGCATCCCCAAGCTTAATTGCTTGCTATCTTTGGATAATAGCTTGGGATGCCGGGGCATCCCCAAGCTTAGGCTCTTCTTACTCCTTATTCTTTCTTCCATCGTAAGATAACTCAATACTTGAAAACTTCATGTTGGAAATATGCCCTAGAGGCAATAATAAAAGGATTATTATTATATTTCCTTGTTCATGATAATTTTCTTTTATTCATGCTATAATTGTGTTATCCGGAAATCGTAATACATGTGTGAATACATAGACACCAACATGTCCCTGGTAAGCCTCTAGTTGACTAGCTCGTTGATCAACAGATAGTCATGGTTTCCTGACTATGGACACTGGATGTCATTGATAACGAGATCACATCATTAGGGGAATGATGTGATGGACAAGACCCAATCCTAAACTAAGCACAAGATCGTATAGTTCATTTGCTAGAGTTTTTCCAATGTCAAGTATCTTTTCCTTAGACCATGAGATCGTGTAACTCCCGGATACCGTAGGAGTGCTTTGGGTGTACCAAACGTCACAACGTAACTGGGTGACTATAAAGGTATACTACGGGTATCTCCGAAAGTGTCTGTTGGGTTGACGCGGATCAAGACTGGGATTTGTCACTCCGTATGACAGAGAGGTATCTCTGGGCCCACTCGGTAATGCATCATCATAATGAGCTCAAAGTGACCAAGTGTCTGGTCACGGGATCATGCATTACGGTACGAGTAAAGTGACTTGCCGGTAACGAGATTGAACGAGGTATTGGGATACCGACGATCGAATCTCGGGCAAGTAACATACCGATTGACAAAGGGAATTGTATACGGGGTTGCTTGAATCCTCGACATCGTGGTTCATCTGATGAGATCATCGAGGAGCATGTGGGATCCAACATGGGTATCCAGATCCCGCTGTTGGTTATTGATCGGAGAGCCATCTCGGTCATGTCTACATGTCTCCCGAACCCGTAGGGTCTACACACTTAAGGTTCAGTGACGATAGGGTTGTAGAGATATGAATATGCAGTAACCCGAAAGTTGTTCGGAGTCCCGGATGAGATCTCGGACGTCACGAGGAGTTCCGAAATGGTCCGGAGGTGAAGCATTATATATAGAAAGTGCAGTTTCGGCCATCGGGAGAGTTTCGGGGGTCACCGGTATTGTACCGGGACCACTGGATGGGTCCCGGGGGTCCACCGGGTGGGACCACCCATCCCGGAGGGCCCCATGGGCTGAAGTGGGGAGGGGAACCAGCCCATAGTGGGCTGGTGCGCCCCCCTTGGCCCACCCCCTGTGCGTAGGCTTGGAAACCCTAGGGTGGGGGGGGGCGCCCCACTTGCCTTGGGGGCCACTCTACCCTTGGCCGCCGCCCCCCTAGGAGATCCCATCTCCTAGGGCCAGCGCCCCCCCTTGGGGAGCCTATATAAAGGGGGGAGGGAGGGGCAGCCGCACCCTTGACTCTTGGCGCCTCCCTCTCCCCTGCTACACCTCTCCCTCTCGTAGTAGAACGGCGAAGCCCTGCTGCGGTGACTCATGCATCCACCACCACGCCGTCGTGTTGCTGGATCTTCATCAACCTCTCCTCCCCCTTGCTGGATCAAGAAGGAGGAGACGTCACACTGATCATACGTGTGTTGAACACGGAGGAGCCGTCCGTTCGGCGCTAGGATCTCCGGTGATTTGGATCACGTCGAGTACGACTTCCTCATCCCCGTTCTGTTTGGGAACCGCCTATGATATATCTAGCATGGAAAGTATTAGGAACTACTCGATCGTTTTCGTTGACAGGAAAAGCATGCCACCAAAAATGTTTTTATCTCTATCTTTTTCGCTTTGAGCTCTGAAACCTCTACAAATCCCTACTTCCCTCTGAAAATGGCCTTTCTTTTACTTTATGCAATTTTTATTATTATTTGAGTCTCCATCTTCTCTTATAAAGCACCAACTTAGGGGCACTATGATCGTACTTGAGCATTGGGTGTAGCTAATATGCGAGTGTGGTTCATTAATGAACCAATGATTGAGCATAATGGGCTAGAGATAACTTGCTTTAGTGTTGATATTTGGAAGACATGGTTGCTTGTTGATATGCATGAGTATTGAAATCTTCATGTCAAAACTAGACTATTGCTTTGAATCATATAAAAGTCCAAATGTCCATGCTATGAAGAAAATAATATGTGATGAACATGTTAGGCAGCATTCCACATCAAAAAAATCTGTTTTTATCATTTACCTACTCGAGGACGAGCATGAATTATGCTTGGGGATGCTGATACATCTCCAACGTATCTATAATTTTTGATTGTTCCATGTTGTTATGTTATCATTCTTGGATGTTTTACAATCATTTCATGGCAATTATATATATATATATATATATATAATTTTTTGGGACTAACCTATTGACATAGTGCCTAGTGCCAGTTGCTATTTTTTGCTTGTTTTTTACTTCACAGAAAATCAATACGGAACAGAGTCCAAATGCAGCAAAAAAAATTGGAGATTTTTTCTAGACCAGAAGACACCTGTTGGGCCAAAGAAGTACCAGAGGGGGCTCCGAGGGGAGCACAACCCACCAGGGCGCGCTTGGGGGCCCAGGCGTGCCTAGGTGGGTTGTGCCCACCTTGGTGGCCTCCCGCACCGCCTCTTTGCTCTATACATACTCCAATATTCCAGAAACCCTAGGGGAGTCGAAGAAAATCAATTCCAGCCGCCGCAAGTTCCAGAAACCACAGATCCAATCTAGACACCATCACAGAGGGGTTCATCATCCCCATTGGTGCCTCTCCGATGATGCGTGAGTAGTTCATTGTAGACCTATGTGTCCGTAGTTAGTAGCTAGATAGCATTCTCTCTCTCCCTCCCCCCCCCTCTATCTCTCTCTCTCTCTCTCTCTCTTTATTCTCAATACAATGGTCTCTTGGAGATCTATTTGATGTAACTCTTTTTGCGGTGTGTTTGTTGGGATCCGATGAACTTTGAGTTTATGATCAGATCTACGTGTTTATCCATGAAAGTTATTTGAGTCTTTTTTATCTCTTATATGCATGATTACTTATAGCCTCATATTTCTTCTTCGAATCTTTGGTTTAGTTAGGCTGACTAGATCGATTTTTCTTGCCATGGGAATAGGTGCTTTGTGATGGGTTCGATCTTACGGTGCTCAATCCTAGTGACAGAAGGGGAAACGACATGTATGTATCGTTTCTATTAAGGATAACTAGATGGGGTCTATTTCTACATAAATAGATCTTGTCTACATCATGTCATCGTTCTTATTGCATTACTCCATTTCTGCATGAACTTAATACACTAGATGTATGCTGGATAGCAATCGATGTGTGGAGTAATAGTAGTAGATGCAGGTAGGAGTCAGTCTACTAATCTTGGACATGATGCCTGTATAATGATCATTGTCTGGATATCTTCATGATTATTTGAAGTTCTATCAATTGCCAAACAGTAATTTGTTTACCCATCGTATGCTAGTTTTCTCGACAGAAGCCAGTAGTGAAATCTACGCCCCCAGGTCTCTTCTTTATTATATTTGCCTTCAAGATCTATTTTTATTCGCTTTTATTTTTATATCTATATTTCTAAAAAACAAAATACCTTGCTGTACTTTTTTGCATTTATTCACGATCTATTTATCCAATCTATCATATTTTTATCCCGTCAACTCGACAATTTCTGGCACCGTTACCCGAAAGGGATTGACAACCCCTTTAACACGTCGGGCTGCAAGTATTTGTTCTTTGTGTGCAGGTACTATTTACGTGGTGTTGCGTGATTATCCTACTGGTTCAATAACCTTGATCTCATCATTAAGGGAAATACCTACCGTTGTTGTGCTGCACCATCCCATCCTCTTTGGGGAAATACTGACGTAGTTCAAGCCGCAATCACGGCCGGCACGACCGGCACCCGCCCAGCCCCGTACTTTGTTGGCACATCTCCAAGAGGAGGAGGCCGCCACCACCACTCCGCGCTCCTGCGAAACCCCGGTTTCCGCACTACCGGAGTCAGTCACTGCCGCCCGTCCCAGCCAGGGCCATGGACATGCCCGAGCCAGCATAGGGCACCACCACCCGTCCCAACTAGGGCCATGGACAAGTCTAAGCCAGCACAGGGCACCACCGTCGCCGGCACCCGCTACCACCAGGAGGCAGGGAAGCCACCAGTCAGAGCCGCCGGGGCCAGCATCGTCTGCCAGCCGAAAAAGACCGATGCTGCCCAGACGCGCACCCCCGCCGCGCAGCCCTTCACGCCGCCATCACTCCCGATTTGGAGAAGCTCGTGGGAGCACGATGCGCCGCGGTACCTCACACCTAGGGCTGAGGAGGCCGGCCCATGCCAACCCACCGCGCGAGGAAGAAGTCGAGCCCTGCCACCGGCGCCGCCGATCGAACTTCACCCGGCCGCACCCATTGGCGGCGACGAGGGCGAAGGAGGGAGGAGGAGGGGAGTGGGATACCCTCCCTGATGCCCTGCATGTGGCGACGGGGGAGGGGATAGGGTTGGGGGATCGACTTCATAGCAATGGCTCGAACGGTTGATGCAGCGCACATGATCAATCAAGTGTGTCATGCAATCTCATCTTTCCTAACAACATGGTATCAGTTACCATCTTCTCTCCCATGACCTAGCTTCTGCTTCCTGCCGCCGCCTCACCTTACCACCGCTGCATCCCCCTCTCCCACCACAGCCGCCGCCCCTACTGCCGCCGATGCCTTTCTCCCTTCCTTCTCAATTCACACAAAAATCCTAATACTAACCCACCATACCGCCGCCGCACCTCTCTCTCCCATCTCCATCCACTGTCGCCACCATGGACTGCCCCAACTCCTCCCTCTCCGGTGCCTCAACCCATTCACCAGCCCCGAACCTCCATCCGCCGCCAACAAACGCGATCTCAGTATTTTTGATCATGTCTGAAATCCGCCTCAAGGAAAACAACTCCACGTATCATGCGTGGAAAACCTACTTCTCCCTCGTCTTTCATGAGTACTTCCTCACCGATCACATCGACTGTTCCATCAATGCCAACCTGATAAAGGGCGATCCGGAGTGGTCGGCCGTTGATGCTATGCTTATCCGATGGTTCTACCTCACCATCTCCAAGGATTTGTTTCACATGGTCATCTTCGAGGATAATGACGTGTGCTCCGTGTGGAACAAGATCAATGGGCTCTTCACCGACAACAAACTCCAATGTCTTATTTTTTCCCTGCAAGAATTTTTGGGTTCCCAAAACGACACCACCATCGACCACTACTACATGCGCTTAAAGATGCTCGCTGATGAGCTACGCGACATCGGCGCGAAGGTCTTCGACGAGCTCACGCTTAGTACCATCACTGTCGGCCTCAACGAGGACTTCGGCAACGGGGTTTCCATCTTAGCCTTGTTTCCAAAGCTGACCTTCCACACCGTCATCGCCTACCCGCGCTTGGAGGAGCGCCATATGAAGATGGTGAAGTCTTGTATGCAGCACACCGCGCACGCCGCTAGCACTTCTCCCGGTGTGCCCACGGTCACGCCGCCGGCCGCAACAGCAATGGCCTTCTGCCGCGCGATCTTCTTCCAGCTGCCACCCGTGCCCCAGCAGCAGCCCGACGGTGGCCAGCACAACAAGCGCAGTGGCCGCCCTAAATAGTAGTAGCAGCAGGGTTTAGGGGCACGCCACGCCAGCACTAGCCCTCCCCGTCCTGGACCCTCGGCGCCAACTCATGGACCGAAGTGGTCCACTCCTATCACATACTGTTCCCTCGCGTGCCAGCGCCGAGTCCTCTCGATCCGTGCCCGACCGACCATTAGGCGCTCTTGGCGGCTCCACGACAGCAGCCCGACGGCAGTAACCCATCGCTGCCCGTTCCTCCGATGAAGGGTGGCTACCCGTTGCTGCCTCCACCACAGCCTTACGGGGGCCCTGCCATGCCGCCAACCCCCACGCCATGGGATCTCACTCTTCTTTTCGGCGCTGCACTCGGCCCCTTCACCGAGTAACTACGGTGGCGGCGGCGATTGTTACATGGACACAGGCGCTACCGCCCACATGTCATCACATCACAGTATCCTGATCTCTTCCTATCAGGTTAACACATCCACTCGCATCACTGTAGGTGATGGCTCTTCTTTACCTATTACACATATCAGTCATAGTTCTTTATCTCTATCTAACATTCTAGTCTCACCTGCAGTAATTAAGAATCTTGTTTCTGTTTGTTCTTTTACTCATGAAAATCTTGTTACTGTTGAATTTGACAAAATCTTTTTTTTGTTAAGGACGCCGGTACCCGAATGGTTATTTACTGATGTGACAGCCCAGACGAGTTCTACCCAATGCACTCATCCTCCACCGCCACTACTGCCTAAAAGATCATGGATGTCGCCTAGAGGGGGTGAATAGATGCTTTAAAATAATTACAGTTTAGGCTTGAACAAATGCGGAATAAACCTAGCGGTTAATTTTTCAAGCACAAAACCTAAAACGAGTAGGCTCACCTATGTGCACCAACAACTTATGCTTAGCAAGCTAAACAACTATGTGATAGCAAGATATATGACAAGGAACAATATGGCTATCACAAAGTAAAGTGCATAAGTAAAGAGCTCGAGTAAGAGATAACCGAGGCACGCGGAGACGATGATGTATCCCGAAGTTCACACCCTTGCGGATGCAATCTCCGTTTGGAGCGGTGTGGAGGCACAATGCTCCCCAAGAAGCCACTAGGGCCACCATAATCTCCTCATGCCCTCGCACAATGCAAGATGCCACGATTCCACTAAGGAACCCTTGAGGGCGGTCACCGAACCTGTACAAATGGCAACCCTTGGGGGCGGTCACCGAACCCGTACACTTTGGCAACCCTTGGGGGCGGTCATCGGAACCCATCAAATTGCTTGGGGCGATCTCCACAACCTAATTGCAGACCCCGATGCTTGCCCGGAGCTTTACACCATAATGATTGAGCTTCAAACACCACCAACCGTCCAGGGCGCCCAAGCACCCAAGAGGAAGAAGCTCAAGGGTACCAAGCACCCAAGAGTAATAAGCTTCTCAACTTGCAACTTCCACATATCATGTGGAGAACTCAAAACGATGCACCAAATGCAATGGCAAGGGCACACGGAGTGCCCAAGTCCTTCTCTCTCAAATCCCACCAAAGCAACTAATGCTAGGGAGGAAAATGAGAGGAAGAACAAGAAGGACAACACCAAGAACTCCAAGATCTAGACCCAAGGAGTTCCCCTCACATAGAGGAGAAAGTGATTGGTGGAAATGTGGATCTAGATCTCCTCTCTCTTTTCCCTCAAAAACTAGCAAGAATCCATGGAGGAATTGAGAGTTAGCAAGCTCGAAGAAGCTCAACAATGGGGGAAGAACACGAGCTCAAGAGATAAAGTTCATTGGGGAACAAGACCCCCTTTTATAGGAGGGGAAAAATCCAACTGTTACCCTCACAGCCCGCACCGAGCGGTACTACCGCTAGGGCGGCTGTAGCCAAATGAAACACTACTGCAACGAGGCAACATGGCGGTACTATTGCCGGAGCGGTACTACTGCATGTCCTTGTGGTACTACTGCAAGGGTAGTATTCAACGGCCACACAAGTGCAATACATGACAGTATACACAGTGAGGAAGCGGTACTACCACTAGGGATAGCGGTACTACCGCGCATCCATGGATGTAAAAAATTACTGTCGCGCCTACATCCGTTGGAGTTAGCTTTGAGTAGAAAGCCGGCACGGTACTACCGCTTGCAGGGAGCAGTACTACCGTGTAGGGTGCGAATGTAAAAAATTACTTCCGCGCCAACTTCCGTGCGTGACAGCGTTCTGGGCTAGAGGCAGCGGTACTACCACTCACCAGGAGTGGTACTACTGCTGGACCCTGCGGTACTACCGCTCCCTTGAGCAGTACTACCGCACGCCATAGAGGCTTTAGCACTTGGCTGCCTTCATATCGTAGCTAAAGACAACAGAAGGATACAATAAAACCAGAACTGCCATAACTTGTGCAAATGAGCTCCGAATTGAGCAAACTCAAGCTTGTTGGATACAAGACGACGAGTAGCATCAAAACAGCGACATAAGAAGAGGCAGGGGAGGTATGCCTAACAAATGGAGGAGTGAAACCTCCAACAGAGAAGAACCGGCATAACCTCCAACATCGAAAACATCATAGAAGATGCATGTGAACTCCGTTTTCGATGAACTCGAGCTTGTCATCAAGATGACCAAAAGCTCTAAGACTCACAAAAAACCTAAACAAGAACCAAGAAAGATGATGCAATGGTTTGAGATCTCTGTGAAGATACAATCAAGATACTCACTTGAGAGCCCCCCTTGATAATACGTCAATCGATCCTATAACCCGATCTCCAACCTACCACCATGAGACCGGTAAAATAGAAAACCTATCAAGGGCAAACCTTTACCTTGCACATGTTCCACTTGAGCTAGATGATGACGATCTTGACTCCCTCAAGTTGGACCACCTTTCTTGATTGCGTTGGCTTGATGAAGACTAGTTGGTTGCTCCCCCATACTCCACTATGGGTGAGCCACTCTTCCGCACATCTTCACAAGTCTATTGTCACCACAATGGATGGCAAGCTTCAAGCATTTGGTCACTTCGTGATGGTCCACTTGAACCTGCACACCACAACATAACCCCACAAAGAACTCCCACAAAAATCATGGGTTAGCAAACAAAGCGTAATGGACAATGCTTAGCTTACCATGGGATCACTTGATCCCTCGGTACATCTTGTATGCTTTGTGTGTTGATCAACTTGATTCATTCTTGACTTAATCCTGATCAACCTGGAATCTTTCCAATTCTCTTCATTTGGATGATGTCTTGAAGGTAGACATGAATGATCACACAATCTTCTTCTTCAAGACATGCTTGCAATAAGCTCAACACTCACATGACCAATCTTTGGATAATTCCTTGAATAGCACCTTGGTCGACACAAACTATCATTGAAACCAACACATGTACTCCAAGAAAAGCCTATGAAAAAAACCTTCAAATATAACTCAAGGCAACCATTAGTCCATAGAGATTGTCATCAGTTACCAAAACCAAACATGGGGGCACCGCATGTTCTTTCACCGCCCTAGTCGCCCTCTCTGTCATTGTAGACATTTCGCATGCTCATTTGGGTCACCCCAGTTCCGCCGCTCGTTGTCATATTCTTTAGAGTTTTTCATTCCCATGTAATAAGATCGATGATCATACTTTTCATGCTTGCCATGTCGGAAAGCATGTTTGTCTTCCATTTAATGCATGCACTGCCATATCTTATTTTCTATTTCAATTGCTTCATAGTGATGTATGGACACCTCCAGTCGCAAGTAACACTGGCTATCTTTATTATCTTGTGACCTTAGATAACTATTCGCATTATGTGTGGACTTTTCCTCTACATTGCAAATCTGATGCACTGGCCTCTCTTATGGCTTTCTATGCCTATGTTTCCACACAATTTGGTTATCCCATACATGCACACCAAACCGATGACGGGAAATAATTTGCCAATCTTGTCGTTCGCACACTTCTCGCATCACATGTCACTATCGTTCGCCTCACATGCCCTTATACATTGCAACAAAATGGATGTGTTGAATGTGTGCTACGTACCCTTCTTTTTCATGCCAATGTGCTTCCTCGGTTTTGGCCCGACACACTCGCCATCACATCTTCTTGTTGACATACATCCACGCTGTCCTCGCTGGAACTATGCACACCACCAACTTCTCTTCGGCACCCCTCCCTCGTATGATGAGCTTCTTGTCTTTGCGTGTCTTTGTTACCCTAACATCGCCTCCACCACCCCTCACAAGCTCCCTCCACACTCCCTCGCTTGCATCTTCCTTGGTTATCCTTTCAACACCAAAGGTTACCGGTACGACAATCCTGTCTCGCACCACATATTCACTTAGCGACATATTTACTTTGACGAGATTTTTTTCCCCTTTCACTAGGTACCACCAGCAACGACATCTTCACCAGCTCTCCTCGACATGCCCCAGTCATGGCGCCCCAGCCAGTCGCGGGCTACCCCTGCTCCCGCCCATGGCAGGTCGTCCCCATTGCTGGACCAAGCCATGGCTGCCCCGGCGGCCTCCTCGGGCGTGGCGGCCATGATGGCCTCTTCGGGTGCAACCGCCTGGACGACCTCTTCGTGCCACATGGCGGCCTCCTCGGGCATGGCTGCCACGACAGCCTCTTCGGGTGCGACTGCCTTGCCGGCCTCTTCGTGCCCATGTGGCAACTTGGCCGCGACCTCCCCATGCCAACGTCATCAATGGGAAATGGGTGTTCCACCACAAGACCCGCCCCGACGGTTCCCTTGAGCGCGACAAAGCATGCTGGGTGGTCTGTGGTTTTCGACAATGCTTCGGAGTTGACTTCACTGACACCTTTTGCCTCGGTTGTTATACCGGGCATGATCCACGCTGTTCTACAGCTCGTGGTTTCTCGTGCATGGCGCGCGCATCCGTTGGATGTTTCTATCACATTTCTGCATGGTCATCTCACCGAGCAGGTGTTCTGCTAGCAGCCCACCAAATTCGTCGACGCCACTCATCTGAATCATGTGTGTTTGCTATCTCGATCCCTCCACGTGCGTGGTACTAGCGCATCGCTGCCCTCCTCAAGCGACTCGGTTTACGATCAACCCACTCTGACGCATCGTTGTTCGTCTACCATCAGGGCACTGCTACCGCCTACGTCCTGCTCTACATCGACGACATCATCCTGATGACGTCCTCCATTGAGCTCCTTCAGTAGCTCACCGCTCGTCTCCGAGATGAGTTCGCCCTCAAGGATCTGGGGCCTCTGCATTACTTCCTCGGCATCGAGGTGGTACGGCACACTGGCGGGTTCTTTCTTTATGAGCAGTGATATACTCATGTGCTTCTCGAACGCACATGCATGCTTAACTACGAGCCTGCCGCCACGCCTATCGACACGAAGGCCAATCTCTTTGCACTTGACGGATCACCTGCACCGGATGCAACATTTTGTCGCTCCATCGTCGGTGCCCTGCACTACTTGACGCTCACTCGCCTGGACCTACAGTATGCCGTGCAGCAGGTGTGTCTTCACATGCATGCTCCGTGTGACTCCCGTGTGATCCTAGTGAAGCAGATTCTTCGTTATATTCGCGACACCAAGGCTCTTGGCTCACACAGACGACTTCCTCCTCCACCGACCTCGTGACTTACTCGGAAGCCGACTGGGCTGGCTGTCCAGATACTGGATGCTCTACATCAGGCTATTGCATCTATCTCGGGCCTTCATTGATCATGTGGTCGTCTAAACGACATCCCACAATTTCCCGCTTGAGTGGTGACGCAGAATACCGGGCAGTGGCCAACGCCGTTGTCGAGTGCTCTTGGCTCTGCCAACTTCTTCAGGAGTTGCTCTGCGATGTCCATAAGGCCATGGTCGTTTACTGCGACAACGTCTCCACCATCTGTTGACATATGAGATGGGCCTAGAGCCCATATGACAATTTCAGATTTGATCTCTAAGGGCCCATGTAGGTGGCATGACAAGGTGGTGGGAAGTTTAGTCCCACCCCGGAAGTGGAAGGAGAGTTGGAGTGGTTTATAAGGGGTTCTCTTCCTCATGCCATTGGAGCTTGAGAAGAGATGAGGCCCTCGCGCACTCCTCCTCCTCCGCTCGCCTCGCCATGCCACGCCTCGTCACGACGCACCGCGGGTTGCGGGATTGAGCCGAGCCGAGCTCACTCCTATGCGCTTCTTTTTGCCGGTCAGGAACGGAGAGTCTTTGACAGGTGGGGCCACGATCTAAGACGTCGGATCGTGGGCTACCGACTTGGACGTAGGTTCATCCCACGTCTCTCCACGCGCAGCCGCACATATATATGTGGGGCGCTGCCAACCCTAGCTACCATGAAACAGAACGCATCTCCGCCTCCACGCACGCGTTGTTCCTCTGCTGCTGCTGCCGCCGGCGACTCCATCCCGTTCACCGCGTACACGGTTGATGGGAGAGCAGGCCTCCGAAACCCCGCTTCTCCGAATCCTGTATGGGAGAGGGGCGATTAGGTTTTTGGGTAGCGACTATGCGACTGCTCGCTTCTGTTCATCTACGTCCACATCACCTTCGTCATCACCATGTCGACCGACGCCGACCGTGCCGCCGCTGAGAAGGCCGAGGCCGACAAGAAGGCCGCCGAGGATGCCGTGGCTACTGCCGCTGCCACCGCCGCGCATGGCCCATTGGAGGGTATACATCGTTTATCCCTCTCATGTTTCTTTTTGTTGTAGCAGTACTAGCGATATGCATAGATGTTTCTACTATATGCGTAGTACATGCTTTGTTAGATCGTAACAAGTGTGTTATCAATACTGTCAATGTCATGCTTATGATTTATTCATGGATTAATTTAATCGGAAAACTGCCTATTTTCTTATCAATCCAAAAACCTAATGTGTGTAGGAGTTTTTCGAATTCTGGTTTTGCTGCTGCACTGAAACCGTCGCAGTTTACGGTGACGTACTTTAAGCGTTGGCAGACTAAAACCACCTTATGGCTCACTGCCATGAACGTGTTCTGGGTCGCCGGTGTGACTCCCACAGGAACGATCGCTCCTGATCAGGAGAAGGCGTTCAAGGAGGCCACTGTCGTGTTCCTCGGGGAAATTCTGAGCGTGATTGGAGATAAGATGGTTGACGCATATTTGCATGTGCGGTCTGCCAAGGACTTGTGGGAGGCGCTCAAATCTAAGTTCGGGGCTGTCGATGCAGGGAGCGAGATGTATATTATAGAGCAGTTCCATGATTACAAGATGGTTGAAAACCGTCCTGTATTGGAGCAGGCTCATGAGATAATATGCATTGTTAAGGAGCTTGAGCTTCTTAAGTGCGAGTTACCAGGCAAGTTTGTCGCGGGCTGCATAATCGCTAAGCTTCCCAATTCCTGGAGGAACTTTGCCACCACTCTGAAACATCAGAGGCGTGAATTCTCTGTGGAGGATGTCATTGGCCATCTGAGTGTTGAGCAGAATTCAAGGGAAAAGGACTCGCATGGAAAAGGGGTCAAAGGAACTTTTGTGGCCAACATGGTGCATCAGAAGAACTCCAATTCCCACAAGCCCAAGGGAAATAACGGTGTCCAACAGAGTGCCGACTTTAAGAAGAAGGGTAAGAAGACCTTCAAGAAGAACAAGAAGGATGAGGGCTGCTTTACTTGTGGTTCGCTTGAACATTGGGCCAACAAGTGCCCAAACAAGTATAAGAAGCAAGGGCAGGACTCCAAGTCTGTCAATATGATTGTGAGCAACAATGAGAGTGGTGCATTTGGGTACGGTAATTTATTTGCTGTATTTTCAATTTGGCCGTCCACCGATTGGTGGGTCGACACAGGTGCAGGTGTTCATGTGTGTGCTGACATTTCATTGTTTTCTTCTTACCAGGCCACAGGTCACGGGTCCGTACTGATGGGGAATGGCGTGAGTGCTTCTGTTCTTGGTGTTGGCACGGTCGATCTGAAGTTTACTTCGGGAAGGATCGTGCAGCTGAAGAACGTGCAGCATGTCCCCGCCATCAAGAGGAACCTCGTTAGTGGCTCCCTTCTATGTAGAGCAGGGTTTAAGTTGGTATTCGTGTCTAATAAATTAGTTGTTACGAAATATGGACTATTTGTTGGAAAGGGTTATGAATGCGGAGGCATGTTCCGCCTTTCTCTTGCAGATCTATGTAATAAAGTCGTGAACAATATTCATTTGAGTGTTAATGAATCTGAAGTATGGCATTCACGTCTTTGTCACATTAGTTTCGGTGTTATGACGCGGCTAGCAAAATCGAATTTAATCCCGAGTTTCACTTTAGCCAAAGGTTCTAAGTGCCATTCGTGTGTGCAATCTAAGCAACCTCGCAAGCCTCACAAGGCAGCAGAGGAGAGACACTTGGCACCACTGGAACTCATACATTCTGATCTTTGTGAGATGAATGGTGTGTTGACTAAAGGTGGAAAGAAATATTTCATGACTTTGATAGATGATTCCACTAGATATTGCTATGTGTATCTGTTAAATACTAAAGATGAGGCTCTACACTACTTCAAAATCTATAAGGCAGAAGTTGAGAATCAACTTGAAAAGAAAATTAAACGAGTCCGGTCAGATCGTGGTGGAGAGTACTTCTCGAAAGAGTTTGATGCCTTTTGTACAGAACACGACATTATTCACGAGAGGACGCCTCCCTACTCACCCCAGTCAAACGGGGTTGCCGAGCGGAAAAACCGTACTCTAACTGATTTGGTTAACGCCATGTTAGATACGTCGGGTTTATCCAAGGCATGGTGGGGGGAGGCTATAATGACATCCTGTCATGTCCTGAATAAAGTTCCGACAAAGGATAACGAGATCACTCCTTACGAGAAGTGGACAAAGAGAAGGACAACACTCTCGTACTTACGTACCTGGGGCTGCTTGGCAAAAGTTAATGTGCCGATCCCCAAAAAGCGTAAGCTTGGAACAAAGACTGTGGACTGTGTTAATTTGGGCTACGCTATGAATAGTGTTGGCTATAGATTTCTAGTAGTGAAATCTGAGGTACCTGACATGAAAGTCGGTACAATTATGGAGTCTAAAGATGCTACATTCTTTGAGGACATTTTTCCCATGAGAGATGTACAAAGCACTTCTAGACAGGAATCTGAGGAGACTCCTGAACCTGCCATTCCGATGGAATATTATAATCAAACACATGATGAAAATCCTGAGGAGGATAATGAGGAATCCCTTGGTAGGGGCAAGAGACAAAGGACTGTAAAGACCTTTGGTGATGATTTCTTCATATACCTCGTGGAGGATAATCCCACTTCTATTTCATAAGCGTATGCATCTCCAGAAGCTGACTACTCGAAGGATGCGGTCCGTAGCGAGATGGATTCCATCATGGCTAACGGGACTTGGGAGCTTACTGAACTTCCTTATGGTTGCAAACCATTGGGATGCAAGTGGGTGTTCAAGAAGAAGCTTAGGCCCGATGGTACGATAGAAAAGTACAAGGCTAGGCTTGTGGCCAAGGGCTACACCCAAAAAGAAGAAGAAGATTTCTTCGACACTTATTCACATGTGGCCAGACTGACCACCACTCGAGTATTACTCTCGTTGGCGGCCTCGCATGGTCTTCTCATTCATCAGATGGATGTTAAGACGGCTTTCCTAAACGGAGAGCTAAAGGAGGAAATCTATATGCAACAGCCTGATGGCTTTGTGATGGATGGTCAGGAAGGAAAGGTGTGTAAGTTGGTGAAATCTTTGTATGGCCTAAGACAAGCACCTAAGCAATGGCATGACAAGTTTAATGAAACGTTGACATCTGTTGGCTTTGTTGTTAATGAGGCCGACAAATGTGTATACTATCGCTATGGTGGGGGCGAAGGAGTTATACTGTGTTTGTATGTTGATGACATACTGATATTTGGGACTAATCTCAAGTTGATCGAGGAAGTTAAGTCTTTCCTATCTCAGAACTTTGAGATGAAGGACCTTGGAGTGGCTGATGTTATCTTGAACATCAAGCTATTGAGAGATGATGAAGGTGGGATTACACTTCTGCAATCCCATTATGTTGAGAAGGTGTTGAGTCGTTTTGGATATTCGGACTGCAAACCATCTCAAACACCATATGATCCTAGTGTGCTGATTCGAAAGTCTAAAGGCACAGCTATAGATCAATTGAGATACTCTCAGATTGTTGGTTCACTACAGTATCTAGCGAGCGTAACGAGGCCTGACATCGCATTTGCTATTAGCAAACTGAGCCGATTTGTTTCCAAACCGGGTTATGTACATTAGGGTGCTCTTGAGAGAGTTATGCGCTATCTGAAAGGTACTATGAACTATGGACTTCACTATACCGGATACACGTCGGTACTTGAAGGGTATAGTGATGCGAATTGGATCTCTGATGCTGATGAGATGAAGGCCACAACTGGGTATATATTTACTCTTGGAGGTGGTGCTGTTTCCTGGAAGTCTTGCAAGCAAACGATCTTAACAAGATCGACAATGGAAGCAGAATTAACAACATTAGACACATCGGGTGGCGAAGAAGAATGGCTTCGAGATCTGTTGATGGACTTGCCAGTGGTTGAGAAGCCGGTTCCGGCCATCCTTATGAACTGTGACAATCAAACAGTTATTGTCAAGGTGAAGAGTTCAAAGGACAACATGAAGTCCAACAAACACATAAGAATGAGATTGAAAGCTGTTAGAAAATTGAGAAACTCTGGAGTGATAGCGTTGGATTATATTCAAACGGCTAAGAATCTGGCAGATCCCTTTACTAAAGGCCTATCACGTGTTGTGATAGATAATGCATCAAGGGAGATGGGAATGAGACCCACATGAGTTACCTTGGTAGTAACCCAACCTATGTGATCGGAGATCCCGTGAAGTAGGACCTGGGAAAACAAGCCAGTGGTAAACTAAGGAGAGTAACTTTACTAACCCACTCCGTTGGAGATGCAATACTCTCAGAAACTGTATGGAAGGATGACTACTGTCTTAATGTGTTCCAAGGCTTATATGCATAAGCAAGATGCTATCCTACAGAGCGGTCTTTGGAGGAACACACCTATATGAGCCCGACTGCTGGTCACAGTCTATGAGATTGGGGTGATCTCTAGCAAGCTTATGAACAGGCTAGGAATGTGACTAATATGATCCACCCGAGGGGTCGACCTTCGGCAGCCTCGTATCAATGAGACTTGTGGTTGAAACTTCTTAACGCCAAACTGACAATTCAAGGCATAGTCCATTGTTCAGTTGTGAAGGAGTGTAACTACTTGGTCTAGGTGGAGCTCAACCTTAATCGGTCTCCACTGAGATGCTCGTATATCAAAACAACGTTTGGAACAAAGGACAAACTGGGCCCCTGAGATCTGGTGGGGGATTGTTGAAATATGAGATGGGCCTAGAGCCCATATGACAATTTCAGATTTGATCTCTAAGGGCCCATGTAGGTGGCATGACAAGGTGGTGGGAAGTTTAGTCCCACCCCGAAAGTGGAAGGAGAGTTGGAGTGGTTTATAAGGGGTTCTATTCCTCATGCCATTGGAGCTTGAGAAGAGATGAGGCCCTCGCGCACTCCTCCTCCTCCGCTCGCCTCGCCACGCCACGCCTCGTCACGACGCGCCGCGCCGCGCCGCGCCGCGGGTTGCGGGATTGAGCCGAGCCAAGCTCACTCCTATGCGCTTCTTTTTGCCGGTCAGGAACGGAGAGTCTTTGACAGGTCGGGCCACGATCTGAGACGTCGAATCGTGGGCTACCGACTTGGACGTGGGTTCAGCCCATGTCTCTCCACGAACAGCCGCACATATATATGTGGGGCGCTGCCAACCCTAACCGCCATGAAACCGAACGCATCTCCGCCTCCACGCCCTCGTCGTTCCTCTGCTGCTGCCGCCGCCGGCGACTCCGTCCCGTTCACCGCGTACACGGTTGACGGGAGAGCAGGCCTCCGAAACCCCGCTTCTCCGGATCCTGTACGGGAAAGGGGCGATTAGATTTTTGGGTAGCAACTACGCGACTGCTCGCTTCTGTTCATTTACGTCCACATCACCTTCGTCATCACCATGTCGACCGACGCCGACCATGCCGCCGCTGAGAAGGCCGAGGCCGACAAGAAGGCCGCCGAGGATGCCGCGGCTACTGCCGCCGCCACCGCCGCCGCATGGCCAATTGGAGGGTATACATCGTTTATCCCTCTCATGTTTCTTTCTGTTGTAGCTGTACTAGCGATATGCGTAGATGTTTCTACTATATGCGTAGTACATGCTCTGTTAGATCGTAACAAGTGTGTTATCAATACTGTCAATGTCATGCTTATGATTCATTCATGGATTAACTTAATCGAAAAACTGCCTATTTTCTTATCACCATCAACCTCCCCGCCAATCTTGTTCATTGTCGCCGGACGAAGCGCATCAAACTCGATATTCACTTCGCTCGTGAACAGGTCGCGCTTGGCTGGATACGAGTTTTGCATGTTGCTACCGCTCAATAGTCCACCTTCGATGAGTTTCGGTTCAGTCTCTGTGTGGCCCGGTGACGTTTTCACTGCCGGGGAAGGGAGATTCATGTATTTTTCTTCTTCGTATAGTGCATAGTTTGGGAGACAAGTCGTGCACCCTTGTACCTATATATGTGCAGATTGCACGTGATCAATCAAGTGTGTCGCACGCAACCTCAACTTTTCGAACAACAATAAAGTTTATTTCACAACATTTCTCCCCCCGAAATCAGCATTCGTAAAGAAAACCAAGGACGCATCGCCATCGTCAACCATTGACACATAAAAGATGGTCCAAATATCAGCGATTGTTCATGATGGATCATCCTCTACCTTCCTGCTTGGAGTCAGAGTCCCCCGAGCAATCAACATGAGCACCAGGGGCGTCGAACTCGCGGAAGACCCGGAAGGCGGAGACGAGGGAGAGCGCGACGAAGCAGAGCAGCGCGGCGGCCTGCAGCGCCACGGACACGGTGGCCCTGCCGCAGAACCGACCGAAGTAGGAGCACACCTCGCCCCACGACACCTCCCGGTCGCCCTCCATCGCCAGGTACACCAGCTCCGCCGCCGCCGAGCACGATGTCACCAGCAGGTACGCCGCCGCCTGCGCGCGCGAGGCCAAGCTTTCGTTAGCAACTTAGCACTGTAGTTCTAGTACTAGTTTTTTAGGCGCAGAGTGAAGATGAATCTAAAAAGGGCAAAAGAGAAAGGAGATGGTGATGATCGGACCTGATCCAGGAGGAAAATGAGCCAATCATAGCGAGCGAGGGACTTGAAGGATGACATCAGGATGGAGACCACGGAATAGGCGGCAGTGACAGCGTTAATGAAAACTAAATACCTGGGAGAAAGCAAAAATTAGCCTAAGTAATCAATAGCCTAATCCATTAGCGGTAACTGGTCGTGGTGCGACTTGACACGCGTGTTTATTTAGAGCACATTCGAAGTTATATACAGCTTAGGAAATTAAACAAGGAAATTGCGCATAACAGGAGCAGGATTCACAAGTAAAGGGGGGCAAGGTTATGCAGGCTGACTTGAAGCCGGAGAGGTTGGAGAAGCTGATCTCTCCGTAGGTGTCATTAGCTTGCTTGTTGGTGGCCATCTCCCACAGGGAGGCCAAGGCGAGGGGGATCACGCACACCCTCAGCGCCATCTCAGGGACCTTCAAGGGTCTCCTCCTTGTCGTCGTCGTCATCTTCCTTGCCGCTGCCTCTGCTGATCGTGTGCGGTGAACAGAGAGGTCCGGGGTGGAGGACTCTGAGACCAACACTAGTATCCAAATGGGAGAGCACATGGGCCAGCGCTATACATAGCCCAGTCATGTGAGTGCTGGAGCAGTGTGGAGCTGGCCCACAGAATGTGGCGTCGTGGAGCTGCAGGAACTGGTGGTGGGTTTGGGTTGGGGCAACACGGCCTCGGCCGTCCATCCACCATTACGTGGCCCCGCCGATGGGTGTCGAGCCGTTTGAGAGCGGTTGGTAGCCGTCTCTCACCATTTTCTCCGGTAACCATGGTGCGACGCCATAGCTGTCGTGGGGACGGATCACACAAGCCGACGTTGGTAGTCTGGCCTCCTCCACTACGGATTACACGCGGCGTCGGGCACCGAGCGCACGCGTGCTCGTCCCGCGGGGTCGTGGTGACCCCGGCGGCCGCACCCGCGCAAAAGGAACGCCACCCGCGGTGTGTGAAACGGGATCGAGAGGAAAGCTAAGAAACGCTGAAATCTTTTTTTTTTGTGGCTCGCGCTAGACACCGACGAAGGCCATCGATTTTAAATGCAACACTGATCTCATAATCAGTGTGCATCGCGTACAACGAACTAATAATCAAAAGTTTACATCCATTACGCATCATTTTACGTAAATAAGACTAACAAAGTCAAGTCTTGCCTAAATAAATAAAGCCTCGGATGTAAGACCAACCAGCTACGATGTTAGGCACTCACTCAAACGATCTATTCCACTCGAACTACTAGCGATTACAGAGGGATTACATGCAAATCAACGACCTTCTTGAGAAGGCAGAAAGGGAAAGGTAAACTGGTAGCTGCCGCCGTCGTTCGTTTGGTGATCCACTCGATGCCCTAGCCAGCTCGCGTCACTAGGTTAAGAGCAAGTATAATAAGCCTAGTCAGCTGGCTATAAGGTTTTACATGTCAGCAAAAATCCTTGCTGGAGGAGTGAGAAACAAAGAGAGAGAGAGAAGAGCCGGCGCTCCGTGTATCGCCCGGCTACAGCTCAATCTTCGATGCAATACAGCAAGCATGCAGCCGGCGTGAGTGATAAACGCAAGAGCTCCGTCTTTCCTGCCAATCATGTGAGCCTGTTTGACCTTCTTTAGATGCAAACATTGAATAGTATAGTCCATCTAATAGCCAGCCTACAGCCAGCCTATTATACTAGTAGTCTTTTATCAAACCTTTGGATGATGTGGCACCCATATACAGCCAGCAGCAGGCTCTTCTATTAGCCATGCTCTAAGTACTCGCGCGGCTGGGTTGGGCTGGTTGACCCACTCTGGACCACATAAGTACGGGTTGTTGTGTCGGGCGCAGCTGTGGGCTTATTGGCAGGTGTGTTAACGTATAACTTTGTATAGCTAATCTCGCGTATTCCGTTTGTATACGGTTATACATATACGCGTATAGGGTTTATTTCTTGGTCTCCAAAACTTGTAACTCTGCTATAAATATATAAGCCGATTGCCCCTTGAGAGGCGTCTTCCCTCAAACCGTTTCACGTTTATATGGTATCAGCCCTATATCCTAAAACCTAGCTTCCGCCGCCACCAAAACCCTAAGCCGCCGCCACCATCCTCCCTCCGCGCTGCCGCAGCTCCTTCCTCCTCTCCAGGATGTCGACCTCCTCCTCCACCTCCTCTACACTCGGGGCCTCCACCTCATCGACGCTCGCGACGCAGACCGCCGGGGCCATGATCTCGTCCATCGCGTCGCCGGCGTCCCAGGCCGTCCACGTCGCCAGCGTCAAGACGCATGTCCTCGTCGTCCTCGACCTCCAGAAGTCCAACTACGCCAAGTGGCGTATGCTCATCACCGTCCTCCTCGGCAAATACGACCTCACCGGCCACATCTCCGACCTCACGCCGCTGGATGCCCGCTCGGCGGATTGGCAGCGTCAGGACTTCGTCGTGCGCTCGTGGGTCTACGGCTCCATCAGCGAGGACATCCTCGACACAATCATGGCCCAAGATCAGACCGCGTACGAGGCCTACGCGCTGATCCGGAACCTCTTCCTCGACAATCAGCTCACCCGGGCCGTCTACCTCGAGGCGGAATTCCGGGCCCTCGTCCAAGGCGACCTCACCATCACCGCCTACTGCCATCGCCTGAAGGCCCTCTCCGACGCTCTCGCGGACGTGGGGCAGCCCGTGACTGACCCAACCCTAGTCCTCACCTGTCTCCGGGGGCTCAACCCCCGCTTCTCCGACATCACCACCCTTGTCACAATGCAGGTTCCGGCCCCCACCTTCCTGCAGACTCGCTCCATTCTTCTCCTCCGCGAGAACCAGCTCGCCAACACCGCCCCGGCGGCCCCATGCCGTCCCAAGTCGCCCTCTACGGCAACACCACCGGCAACTCCACCGGTGGCAATTCTGGCGGCAATGGCGGCCAAGGCGGCCGCTGGTCGAAGAAGAAGAAGAACGGCGGCGGGAGCGGCGCCAACTCCAACCATGCCTACCCTGCCGCTACGCCCGGACCGTGGATCTGCTTCAACCCCTACACCGGGCAGACACAGCAGATGCAGCCCACCTGGCGCCCCTACGGCGCTCCGGCTGCTCCCGCCGGGGGCGCCGGCCTCCTCGGGCCAGCCCCGCGGTCCACCGCCCCGGCACCGCCATCCCGTCAGTCCACCTGGGTGCCCCCAGGCCAGGTCGCTTACACGACCCAGCTGGCGCCCCTGCATGGCCAGGCGTGGGGCACCAACCCGCCTTCGCCCGCGGTGCCCTACCACCCTGCCGGCTCCGCCCCGGCTCCTGCATGGGACTGCTCCGCCCTCGTCGCCGCCCTCAACGCCACCGCTGGGCCCTCTGCCGCCGAATCCTCCACGCCGGGTGCTTGGGTGATGGATTCCGGCGCCACCTCGCACATGGTCTCCGACCCCGGTATACTCTCCACTTCCTCCCATCCTCCTCCCTCTCTTCGAGTCACTGTCGACAATGGTGCTCCCCTTCCTATCACCGCCACCGGCCACGTCACTCTCCACACACCTAGTCACACCTTTTATCTCAACAATGTTCTCGTTGTTCCAGACATTATCAAAAATCTCCTTTCTACTCGTCAATTTACAATCGATAATTCTGTTTCTGTGGAGTATGACCCATGTGGTTTTTCTATTAAGGGTCTGCACACTCGGCGCGAGATCATTCGCTGCAGTAGCGCCGGACCGCTCTATGAGTTCAACGCCAACACCAACCCCACCACCTCTCCGTTTGGACTCGTCGCCACCACCACCACATCGGAGCTATGGCATTGTCCCTTAGGACATCCCGGTCGTGACTCTATGTCACATTTATCTTCAACATTTGCTATTCCATGTAATAAAAGTACTCAAGTGTGTCATGCATGTCAACTTGGCAAGCACGTCCGTTTACCCTTTTCTAGATCAACAACAGTTTGTGTTGCTCCGTTCCAATTACTTCATTGCGATTTATGGACCTCACCTGTTGCTAGTAATTCTGGTTTCAAATATTACCTTGTCATTGTTGATGACTTCTCTCACTTTATGTGGATGTTTCCCCTTCACCGGAAATCCGACACATGTGATATTCTCATCAACTTTGTTGCACACGCACGCACACAATTCAACCTCCCCGTCATCTCCTTCCAGACCGATAATGGTACCGAGTTCGTTAACTCTACCTTCACCGAGTTCCTTGCCCGCAACGGTATACACCTCCGCATGTCCTGCCCATACATCTCCCCTCAAAACGGCAAGGCCGAACGAGCACTTCGCACCCTCAACGACATTACCCGCACCTTGCTGTTCCAAGCTTATATGCCCCTTGCGTACTCGGCTGAGGCCCTTGCCGTCGCAACCTTCTTGCTTAACCATTGTCCTAGCCAAGCCTTGGACTTCCGGATCCCGTATACCCTCCTTTATCAAAAACCCCTCCCTCTCTGACCTCCGTGTCTTCGGGTGCCTATGCTACCCTAACCAGTCCGCCATGACACCGCATAAACTCGCCCCTCGCTCCACCGCATGCGTCTTTCTTGGGTACCCTGCATTGCATCGCGGCTATCGGTGTCTCGACCTAACGACACGCCTCATCATCATCTCGCGACATGTCATTTTTGACGAAAACACCTTTCCTTTCGCCACCACTCGAACCACTCAGTCTCCGGACGATCTCGATTTTCTTCTCGACTTGGTCGCCACGCAGCCTGCTACCGCGGTCGTCGTGCCTCCCGCAGACCAGCCCAACATGGCGCCGACCTCCTCGGCCCAGCCCGCCATGCATGGCTCGGGGCCTTCCACCCCGACGTTGATCGCCACAGCGCCCGCCTCACCCGCGCCGCTCTCGTCTGCGTCCCCCTCACCACCACCACCACCACCACCCCCTTCTCGTCGCTCTTGCGACAGTACCGCCTCCACCACCAACACTCACACCATGCTCACTCGCGCCAAATGTGGTGTTTTCAGCCCATTAATAAACTTAATCTATCAGCTGAACACTCCTCTCTCTCTCCTATTCCCAAAACATATCGCTCTACTCTCCAGGATCCTCTTTGGCGTGCTGCCATGACTGAGGAGTACGATGCTATCCTTCAGAACCGCACTTGGACTCTTGTTCCTCGACCGGTTGGTGCTAACATTGTTTCAGGAAAGTGGATCTTCAAGCACAAGTTTGGTGCTGACGGTGCTCTCACTCGGTACAAGGCACGGTGGGTGGTCCGTGGATTCTCGCAGTAGCCTGGCATTGACTACGACGAGACTTTCAGTCCCGTCGTCAAGCCGGCCATGATCCGCGTTGTGCTCAGCATCGCCGTCTCATATGCTTGGCCGGTTCATCAGCTGGACGTCAAGAATGCCTTCCTCCATGGAGATCTCGACGAGGTGGTCCACTGTGAGCAGCCACCCGGCTTCATCGACCCTACACGTCCTCACCATGTCTGCCTGCTCCACAAGTCCCTCTATGGACTCAAGCAGGCGCCCCGCGCATGGTACCAGCGGTTCGCTCATCACGCTCATCGACTGGGCTTTGTGGCTTCTCAGATCGACGTGTCCCTGTTCGTGCTCCGGCACGGCTCTGAGATGGCCTACCTGCTCCTCTACGTGGACGACATCATCCTCACCGCGTCCAGCGCCGCGCTTCTCCAGCACATCACTGACCAGCTTCATCGGGAGTTCTCCATGACCGATCTCGGGGACCTGACTTACTTCCTCGGGATCTCGGTCTCTCGGTCTTCTTCCGGGATGCTTCTCTCGCAGCGGCAGTATGTCATCGACCTTCTTCAGCGCGCTGGCATGATGGACGGCAACCCGTGTGTCACGCCCATTGACACCCGTTGCAAGCTCTCCGCCGACGAGGGTCCTCTTGTCACCGACACCACGGAGTACCGGAGTTTTGCCGAGGCTCTTCAGTACCTGACGCTCACTCGCCCCGACATTGCACATGCGGTTCAGCAAGCGTGCCTCTACATGCATGCTCCCCGGGAACCTCATCTCAACCTCGTCAAGCGGATTCTTCGCTATGTTCGTGGCACCCTCGACCTTGGGCTACAGCTCCACTCCACACCGGCCGCCTCACTCACTGCATACTCTGACGCGGATTGGGCCGGCTGCCCCGACACCCGACGATCTACCTCTGGCTACTGTGTCTACCTCGGTGATAACCTGGTGTCTTGGTCCTCCAAACGCCAGGCCACGGTGTCTCGCTCCAGTGCCGAGGCCGAGTATCGCGCCGTGGCTCATGTCGTGGCTGAGTGTTGCTGGCTTCACCAACTTCTCCTCGAGCTTCATTATCCTCTTCCATCCGCCACCGTTGTCTTCTGTGATAACGTCAGTGCTGTTTACATGGCATGTAACCCGGTCCAGCATCGCTGCACGAAGCACATCGAGATCGACATCCACTTCGTCCGCGAGAAGGTGTCTCTCGGTCAAATTCGGGTTCTTCATGTGCCATCCTCACAGCAGTTTGCCGATATCATGACGAAGGGCTTACCGACTCAGCTCTTCTTGGACTTTCGGTACAGTTTATGCATTCGACCGACGCACAAACTATGGGGGGATGTTAACGTATAACTTTGTATAGCTAATCTCACATATTCCGTTTGTATACGGTTGTACATATACGCGTATAGGGTTTATTTCTTGGTCTCTAAGACTTGTAACTCTGCTATAAATATATGAGCCGATCGCCCCTTGAGATGCGTCTTCCCTCAAACTGTTTCACGTTTATAAGGTGGGGATGTGTCAGGGTCTTTAACATCCCCTCCTCCTTGGGAAGAGGTGTGCCCTCAAGCCTCAGCGTGCGGGAAACTTGCCTGGAGCACCAACTGGTCCTCCTAGGTGGTGCTGATCGCCGCGCCGGGTGCTCATTAAACTTGTTGTTCCAGTACTGCTCCGTTCTTCTTCGCCGTCTGGATTGAAGCACCAGGATCGGGACAACTAGGTCATCTGAGCTGGAGGGCAGCATGTCAGATATGCTTGTGTCTGGCTGTAGAGCGTGCCGGAGCTAGTAGACATGGAAGACTAGGTGGGCCGTCGCTTGGGGCGGCAGCTTGAGCTCGTAAGCAACTTCATTGACCTTGGCGATGATGGTAAACAGACCATAGAACTTGTTGCTGAGCTTGTGGTTGGCGCGGGGGGTAGCTGATGATTGCACGTGTAGAAAAGATATGGGATGCAACTCAATTGTATTTCTTAGAGTTGGTCACAATATATACACGAGATGTCTTGCGTGACAAGCCAACTAATCCTACCATATCTCTAGAAGTCAACTATACAAGGCTAGAGATCATAGAAAGATTAATTGTATGAAAATGCATATATGTCACGTTCAACACCCCCCCCCCCCCGCAGTCAAAGCGTCAGCGTCGGCGATGCAAAGACTGGAACGGAACTCCTGGAATGCAGCGGTTGGAAGCCCTTTGGTCATAATGTTGGTGAACTGTTGGGTGCTCGGTACATGAAGAACACAAAGATGACCCAACTGTACCTTCTCACGAACGAAGTGAACATCAATTTCAATGTGCTTAGTGCGCTTATGCTGCATCGGATTGGCCACGAGATAGGTGGCCGAAACATTATCACAGGAAACCACCGTAGCTTTCGGGATTGTGACCCGAAGTTCACCAAGTAGTTGACGCAGCCAACACGTCTCAACAACAACGTTGGCAATGGCACGGTACTCGGCCTCAGCACTCGAGTGGGAGACGGTGGGCTGCCGTTTAAAGAACCATGAGACAGGAGAGTCACCGAAGAAGACACAATATCCCGACGTGGATCGTCGAGTGTTAGGACAACCAACCCAATCCGCATCAGTGTAGGCAAAAAGCTCAGTGGAGGCGGAGGCACGAAGACGAAGGCCAAAGGTCGGTGTGCCGCGAAGATATCAGAGAATATGCTTGACCAGAGACCAGCGAACATCACGAGGCGAGTGCATGTGCAAGCAAATTTGTTTCACGGCAAACTGAATGTATGGTTGGTGTGCGTGAGGTACTGAAGAGCACCAACAATACTGCGGTAGAGAGCTTCGGCTTGGCCTCGGCAGGAGTAGCAGCAGGTTTGCAGTTGGTAATGCCAGTACGATCCAATAGATCAAGAGCATACTATCCTTGATGAAGAAAAAATCCGGAGGCATCACGTCGCACATTAATGTTAGGGAGTGCAGTATTTCAAAAAAATTCCTACGATCACGCAAGATCTATCTAGGAGATGCATAGCAATGAGAGGGGAGAGTGTGTCCACGTACCCTCGTAGACCAAAAGCGGAAGCGTTTAGTAACGCGGTTGATGTAGTCAAATATCTTCGCGATCCAACCGATCCAAGTACCGAACGTACGGCACATCCGCGTTCAACACACGTTCAACTCGATGATGTCCCTCGAGCTCTTGATCCAGTTGAGGACGAGGGAGAGTTCTGTCAGCACGACAGCGTGATGATGGTGATGATGAAGTAACTGGCGCAGGGCTTCGCCTAAGCACTACGACGATATGACTGAGGTGTGTAACTACGGAGGGGGGCACCGCACACGGCTAAGAAAAGACTTGATGTGCCTTTGGGGTGCCCCTTGCCCACGTATATAAAGGAGGGAGGGAGAGAGGCCGGCCCTCCTAGGGGCGCGCCAAGTGTAGGGAGTCCTACTAGGACACCCAAGTCCTAGTAGGATTCCCTTTCCTTTTTGGAGTAGGAAAGAAGAAAAGGAGGGAGATGGAGAAGGAAGGGGGGGCGCCCCCACCCCTTGTCCAATTCGGTTTGGGCAGGGGGAGGCGTGCGCCACCTCGTGGCCCTTCTTCCCTCTCTCCACTAAAGCCCAATAAGGCCCATTAACTTCCCCCGGCGAATCCCCGTAACTCTTCGGTACTCCAAAAAATACCCGTATCACTCGGAACCATTCCGATGTTTGAATATAGCCTTCCAATATATAGATCTTTACCTCTTGACCATTTCGAGACTCCTCATCATGTCCGTGATCTCATGCGGGACTCCGAACAAACTTCGGTCATCAAATCACATAACTCATAATATAAATCGTCATCGAACATTAAGCGTGCGGACCCTACGGGTTCGACAACTATGTAGACACGTCCGAGACACATATCCGGTCAATAACCAATAGCAGAACCTGGATGCTCATATTGGTTCCTACATATTCTATGAAGATCTTTATCGGTCAAACCGCATAACAACAAACGTTATTTCCTTTGTCATCGGTATGTTACTTTCCTGAGATTCGATCGCCGGTATCCTCATACCTAGTTCAATCTCGTTACCGGCAAGTATCTTTACTCGTTCTGTAATGCATCATCCCGTAACTAACTCATTAGTCACATTGCTTGCAAGGCTTAAAGTGATGTGCATTACCGAGAGGGCCCAGAGATACCTCTCCAATACACAGAGTGACAAATCCTAATCTCAATCTATGCCAACTCAACAAACACCATCGGAGACACTTGTAGAGCATCTTTATAATCACCCAGTTACGTTGTGACGTTTGATAGCACACTAAGTGTTCCTTCGGTATTCGGGAGTTGCATAATCTCATAGTCAGAGGAATATGTATAAGTCATGAAGAAAGCAATAGCAATAAAACTTAATGATCATTATGCTAAGCTAACGAATGGGTCTTGTCCATCACATCATTCTCCTAATGATGTGATCCCATTCATCAAATGAAAACACATGTCTATGGTTAGGTGAAAGGATCGAGAAGAGGTGTCTAGGGGGGGGGGGTGATTAGACACTAAGTGCCAAAAGTTGCAGTTTTTAATATTCTTAAGTTTAAGTGGAGTTTAAGCACAAGTTTAACAAACACAATACATATCAAGCAAGCATGCAATGAGTATATGAGCAGCGGAAAGTAAAGCATGCAACTTGCAAGAATGTAAAGCGAAGGGTTTGGAGTATTCAAACGCAATTGGAGACACGGATGTTTTTGTCGTGGTTCCGATAGGTGGTGCTATCGTACATCCACGTTGATGGAGACTTCAACCCACGGATGGTAACGGTTGCGCAAGTCCACGGAGGGCTCCACCCACGAAGGGTCCACGAAGAAGCAACCTTGTCTATTCCATCACGGTCGTCGCCCACGAAGGACTTGCCTCACTAGCGGTAGATCTTCACAAAGTAGGCGATCTCCTTGCCCTTACAAACTCCTTGGTTCAACTCCACAATCTTGTTGGAGGCTCCCAAGTGACACCTAGCCAATCTAGGAGACACCACTCTCCAAGAGGTAACAAATGGTGTGTTTATGATGAACTCCTTGCTCTTGTGCTTCAAATGATAGTCTCCCCAACACTCAACTCTCTCTCACAGGATTTGGATTTGGTGGAAAGAAGATTTGAGTGGAAAGCAACTTGGGGAAGGCTAGAGATCAAGATTCATATGGTTGGAATGGAATATCTTGACCTCAACACAAGTGTAGGTGGTTCTCTCTCAGAAAATGTGTATTGGAAGTGTAGGTATGTTCTGATGGCTCTCTCCACGAATGAAGAGTGGGTCGAGGGGTATATATAGCCTCCACACAAAATCTAACCGTTACACACAATTTGCCAAACTCGGTGGGACCAAATGGTTAAACTCGGTCGGACCGATTCAGCAAACCTAGTGACCGTTTGGATTTTCGGTGGGACTGAGATGCAACTTGGTAGGACCGATATGGTTAGGGTTAGGGCATAACGTAATCTCGGTGTGACCGATTACACAAACTCGATGGGACCGATTTTGGTAATAAGCTAACCAGAGAGTTGGTCAGGCAAACTCGGTGAGACCGATTACACAAACTCGGTGGGACCGATTTTGGTAATAAGCTAACCAGAGGGTTTGCATTGTAATCTCGGTAGTACCGATTGCTCAAACTCAGTGAGACCAATTTTGGTAATGGACATACATAGAGAGATTACAATCCCATCTCGGTGAGACCGAGATCCCTATCAGTGAAACCGATTTGCTAGGGCTTGTGGCAGTGGCTATGACATCTGAAACTCGGTGGCGCCGGATAGATAGAATCGGTGGGGCCGAGTTTGACTTTTGGTTTAGGTCATATGTGGATGTGGGAAGGTAGTTGAGGGTTTTGGAGCATATCACTAAGCACTTTGAGCAAGCAAGCCATTAAGCAACACCTCATCCCCTCTTGATAGTATTGGCTTTTCCTATAGACTCAATGTGATCTTGGATCACTAAAATAGAAAATGTAGAGTCTTGATCTTGAAGCTTGAGCCAATCCTTTGTCCTTAGCATCTTGAAGGGGTTCCACATCCTCTAGTCCATGCCACTCCATTGTTGAACTTATCTGAAACATACTAGGTAAAAGTGTTAGTCCAACAAGAGATATGTTGACATTAATTACCAAAACCACCCAGGGAGCACTTGTGCTTTCAATCTCCCCCTTTTTGGTAATTGATGACAACATACATCAAAGCTTTAGATAAAGATATAGAGAATAGCAAGTAAAGCTTTGGAAAGACATGTAACATGCATAGGCTCCCCCTACATGTATGCAATCATGTGAATATTGAATATAGGAGCATGTGAATGCGTAAACATGACAGAGTAAGCAATGTGTTACATGTATCTTGGCTATATGCATCAGAGCAAATGATGTGAATGTGAGAAATGTACCTTCATGCTCATGAGTCCTTCTTGCAAACAGTATGTACATCAGCAAGAACTTCTCATTCACATGACTGTGATGCATATACTTACCTTGTGGTCTTGAGTTGGCTTAGGATGGGATGAACCTGCGCAAACAAGGTTAAATAACACAGATACACCTACTGACCAGAGCAAGCAAGAGAAACCACAAGAGAACCAAGACTGGGATGACATGTAGAGTGAGTACTAAGTACCACATTGGATATAGACATGTCCCCAAAGGTAAAGATATGCAATAAAATCAGAGATTTCCTTCCCTTAGATGTCTTGCTCCCCCTGAATCTGCATGGGATATTGGGAGAAGATAGGGAACAGAAAATCAGAGCAACAAAAAAGGAAACAACAGAGCTTGAGCTAAAGCAAGCAACCAAACATGTCTTTCCCCTCTTAAAGACATGTGACATCTCTCCTCTTGAACACCAAGCATCTGGGGTCTTTGATGATATTACTTTCTCCTAGTTGAGAAACTCTCTCCCCCTGAGTATTCTCTCTTTCTCCCCCTATAGGAAGGATTAAGCTTTGATGTGATCTCTCTCTCCCCCTTTGACATCAATTTCCAAGAAGGGCTCTTCTGGACATGTGATACAAATGGGTTGGTCCTTGAGTCACAGAGCAAAGCAGCATGTCTAATATGATGCTGGTAGAGGACAAGAATCATTGAGTGGAGCTGGAGCAAACAGAAATCAGGAATAAGTGGCAAGTTGGTTTTCCTGTGGTGGAATCGGTGACTCCTAGTTGTGTGCTTCGGTTGCACCGAAAGATTTCGGTTGGGCCGAAGAGAACAAACCGGTGTGACCGAGTTCATTAGAGTGAAACCACTTGTCACCTCAGCTCACTAGACAAGTAAGATCTCACAAGGATATGCAAGGAATTTACTGAAAGATTTGCAATGAATTGGATGCAGAAAATGCAGAACAAAAAGGAAAGAAAAGAAACTAAAATTTCTAGATGAAAGGGAAAACAAATATGCAAGAGACAAAAGCATGGAGAGACACACGAGAACTTCATCTAGAGATGGTCGGCGACAAAGTCACCTATGTTAGAGTATATTGACTTAGGAGTCAAGTGAGAGCACTTGATCATAGGTCATACTCATCGTTTAAGCTCAAAATGGGGTTACCATTTTTCGTTTAAGCCTTTTGATGTATTCACATCTTGTCGAGTTACTTTGACTCATGACTTGGAGTAAAGCTTCTCTAAGATGGAATAACATACCTTGGGTGGTGGTGTTGATCTTCCTCATGTAGTTGAACTTGTGTGGGTTGCTCAAGGTTGATGTAGTTCATCAAGGGTTGGGAGCACCACTTGGAGTTTGAGTTCATCTACCTACATGGGTTAGCTTTGCAAGGAAGAGCACTTGTGTATCCAAAATGACAATCATGAGACTCAACATAGAATTTGCCAAAGGATATGTTTGAATGGTTTCGTGCTTCCTTGTCTTCAACCACCATTGTGTAGAGACTTGGTGATGTAGAGATTGCTCAAGATGTGAGTGAGTTGCAATCTCATAGATTTAGATTCAACCAAGTACCTACACGGGTTAGATAACATGCAAGGTACAAATATATCCAAGACATATGAATAGCATCATAAGAGAAATATCGAGGATTAGTCATAGGCTCATGCCCCGCATGTATCAAATGGAGTTCCTACTCCAAGTTTGAAGCATCAATGATGTTCAATTCACCTCTCAACCTGCAAAACACTTTCTCATCAAGTGGTTTAGTGAATATATCCGCCAATTGCTTATCGGTGCGAACATGCTTAAGGTTAATGTCCCCTTTTGCAACATGATCTCGAATGAAATGATGACGAACTTCAATATGCTTAGTTCGAGAATGTTGCACGGGATTGTGAGCAATCTTAATAGCACTTTCATTGTCACATAGCAATGGAACATGTTTCACATATATCCCATAATCTTTAAGAGTTTGGGTCATCCAAAGTAATTGAGCACAACATGAACCAGCGGCAATGTATTCCGCTTCGGCGGTGGATAAGGATACCGAGTTTTGTTTCTTGGAAGACCAAGACACAAGAGATCTACCAAGGAATTGACAAGTACCCGAAGTGGATTTTCTATCAACCTTGTCTCCGGCATAGTCCGAATCGGAGTAGCCAACAAGATCAAAAGAGGACCTCTTAGGATACCAAATGCCAAAATTTGGTGTATGGATTAGGTATCTCACTATCCTTTTCACAGCCTTAAGATGACACTCTTTAGGAGCAGCTTGATATCGTGCACACATGCACACACTTAGCATAATATCGGGACGAGAGGCACATAGATATAACAATGAACCAATCATAGAGCGATAAACCTTTTGATCAACCGGTTCACCATCTTTGGTCAAATCAAGATGTCCACTAGTAGGCATGGGTGTAGTCATACCTTTGCATTCTTGCATATTGAACTTCTTGAATAAGTCCTTGGTGTACTTCGTTTGAGAGACAAAGGTACCTTCCTTAGTTTGCTTGATTTGCAAACCGAGAAAGAATTTGAGTTCACTCATCATAGACATCTCAAACTTCTCCGACATTAGCTTTCCAAACTTCTCACTAAAATGAGGGTTAGTTGAACCAAATATGATATCATCAACATAAATTTGGCACACAAATAGTTCTCCATTAACCCTTTTAGTAAAAAGAGTAGAATCAATTTTACCAATTTCAAAGCCTTTTTCAATAAGGAACTTGGTCAAGCATTTATACCATGCTCTAGGAGCTTGTTTAAGACCATAAAGGGCTTTGTGAAGTTTGTAAACATGATTAGGTTTCTTAGGATTGACGAAGCCGGGAGGTTGCTTAACATAAACTTCCTCCTCAATTTTGCCATTTAGAAAAGCACTTTTAATGTCCATTTGGTACAAGGTGATATCATGGTGATTAGCATAAGCAAGTAAGATGCGAATGGACTCAAGTCTAGCAACGGGAGCATATGTCTCACCATAGTCCATACCTTCAACTTGTGTGTAGCCTTGGGCGACGAGACGTGCTTTGTTGCGAACCACTTGTCCATCTTCATCTTGCTTGTTGCGAAACACCCATTTGGTACCAATGATGTTGTGGTTGTTGTCGGGCTTCTCGACCAATGTCCACACTTGATTTCTCTCAAAGTTGTGTAGCTCTTCATGCATAGCGTTTATCCAGTCCGGATCCTCCAATGCTTCTTCAACCTTCATAGGTTCAATGCTAGAGATGAATGAGTAATGTTCACAAAAGTTAGCTAAACGAGTTTTAGAGCGAGTGATTCTCCCGGTTTGGATATCATTGTAGATTTGCTCGACGGGATGATCCTTAGCAATTCTTGCTCGAACTCGTGAAAGCTTTTGCTTGGGTCGGGGTGGAACATCCTCTTCATCTTGTGCTTCTTCTTGGCCTTCTTCATTGTTGACGTTGTCGTTCTCTTGTCATGGTGGAGAAGGAGGTTGTTGATGTTCATCTTGGTGCGCTTCCTCGTTTTCTTCATCTTGGCGTGTCCCACTTGTGGATGCTTCCGTATCAACTCTTGGTTCACCTTGTCGTGAGGTAGAAGCTTCCACTTGGACGGACGAGGTACTCTCCTTCACTTCCGTTGGACGAATCTTGCCAATGGACAAGTCTTGAATTGCTTCCGAAGGGTCTTTGTCTCCTACATCAATTGGCAATTGCTCTACTTGCGAGCCGTTAGATTCATCAAACTTCACATCTACCGTCTCTTCAACCTTTCGGGTGAAATTGTTGTAGACACGGTAAGTGTGAGAGTTTGAGCCATAACCAAGTAGGAAACCTTCATGAGATTTAGGAGCAAATTTAGAACGACGATGCTTATCAAGAATGTAGCACTTTGAGCCGAATACTCGAAAGTATCCAACTTGGGGTTTGTTACCGGTGAGGAGCTCGTATGCCGTCTTGCCGAGTAGCTTGTGAAGATACAAGCGATTTGTTGCATGACAAGCTGTCTCAACCGCTTCCGCCCAAAAGTGCTTTGGCGTTTTGTACTCATCAAGCATCGTTCTTGCCATCTCGATAAGAGTCCGGTTCTTCCTTTCAACAACTCCATTTTGTTGAGGTGTGTACGTAGCCGAGAACTCGTGTGAAATCCCTTCTTCGTCAAGAAAGGTGTCCACATTTGCGTTCTTGAACTCCGTTCCGTTGTCGCTCCGAACCTTCTTGATCTTCACGTCAAACTGATTTTGGGCCTTCCTAGCGAAGTTTTTGAAGATCTTTTGGACCTGCGATTTGTCATCAAGAAAGAACACCCACGTAAATCTTGAAAAATCATCAACTATGACTAGACCAAATGAGTTACCACCGAGACTCTTGTAGGCATTTGGACCAAAGAGATCCATGTGAAGTAGCTCGAGTGGTCTTCTTGTGGTCATGATGTTCTTCGCGCGGTGACTTCCTCCAACTTGTTTCCCTGCTTGACAAGCACTACAAAGTCTATCCTTGTCAAATATGACATCTTTTATTCCAAGGATATGATCACCTTTAATAAGCTTATCAAGATTTCGCATACCAACATGACCTAGTCTTCTATGCCACAACCAGCCTTTAGAAGATTTGGTAATTAAGCAAGTTCTAGGTTGAGCCTTTTTAGTGAAATCAACAATGTAAAGATCTCCTCTACGTATACCGGTAAAGACCATTTTATGATTGTCTCTACGAAACACTTGGCAATCTACTTCAGTGAATAAGACATTGAAACCGAAATCCGCAAGTCTAGAAACTGAAAGTAAATTGTATCCAAGGGATTCAACGAGCATGACATTTTGTATGGAGCTATCATGTGAGATGGCCACCTTACCAAGGCCAACCACCTTACCCTTTGAATTATCACCAAAAGTGACATATTTTCGAGGGCCGTCGTTTTCAGCAAGCTCACGGAACATATCTTTATCTCCGGTCATATGATCAGTACATCCACTATCAAGGACCCATTCCTTTCCTCCAGCCATGTAGCCGCGAAGATTTGCCATAAGACCAAAATGCCTCATTGCATCATCAAGATCATAGTCACTATCATCATCTTCATCATAGTATCCATGTTCAACATCATCTTGTGATTGATCAATTCCTAGAGAGGGTAATTCATTAGATAAATGATCATCACAATGGTTACCTTTATGAATTCTAATAGCTTCGGATATGATATCGCTAATGATTCCAACATTTCCTTTAGCACGCATGAGATTGGTAAGCTCAAATAGACAATCACCAAAGCTAGGATCACTAGAGTTCATCTTACTCAAGGCAATAGACTTATGGAGAATTTCGTCTAAATTTTTCAAGGAATAATCTGGAAATCATTCCTCAAGAAATCTCCATATGGTGTAGGCACACTTGAGAGTAGGCAAACATCTAATCAAGTTTCTAGGCAAGCCTCTAATGATGAGCTCAACAGTTCTAAGATTGCGAATCATGTCAATATCTTCATCTAGGGTAGGGTGCAAAGGATCAACATGAGGTGCACAAGGGCTAGTAATGTACTTGTTCAAATGATATTCATTGAAAATCTCAAGCATTTCATTTTTCCACTCATGAAAATACTCTCCATCAAGAATAGGCACTCTATGTCTAAGACTCCCCAAAGTAGACACATCCATCTTCCTCCAATGGTGTTTAAACCAAGGCAATGGAGACCAAAGCTCTGATACCAATTGAAAGGATCGAGAAGAGGTGTCTAGAGGGGGGGTGATTAGACACTAAGTGCCAAAAGTTGCAGTTTTTAATATTCTTAAGTTTAAGTGGAGTTTAAGCACAAGTTTAACAAACACAATACATATCAAGCAAGCATGCAATGAGTATATGAGCAGCGGAAAGTAAAGCATGCAACTTGCAAGAATGTAAAGAGAAGGGTTTGGAGTATTCAAACGCAATTGGAGACACGGATGTTTTTGTCGTGGTTCCGATAGGTGGTGCTATCGTACATCCACGTTGATGGAGACTTCAACCCACGGAGGGTAATGGTTGCGCGAGTCCACGGAGGGCTCCACCCACGAAGGGTGCACGAAGAAGCAACCTTGTCTATTCCATCACGGTCGTCGCCCACGAAGGACTTGCCTCACTAGCGGTAGATCTTCACGAAGTAGGCGATCTCCTTGCCCTTACAAACTCCTTGGTTCAACTCCACAATCTTGTTGGAGGCTCCCAAGTGACACCTAGCCAATCTAGGAGACACCACTCTCCAAGAGGTAACAAATGGTGTGTTGATGATGAACTCCTTGCTCTTGTGCTTCAAATGATAGTCTCCCCAAAACTCAACTCTCTCTCACAGGATTTGGATTTGGTGGAAAGAAGATTTGAGTGGAAAGCAACTTGGGGAAGGCTAGAGATCAAGATTCATATGGTTGGAATGGAATATCTTGACCTCAACACAAGTGTAGGTGGTTCTCTCTCAGAAAATGTGTATTGGAAGTGTAGGTATGTTCTGATGGCTCTCTCCACGAATGAAGAGTGGGTCGAGGGGTATATATAGCCTCCACACAAAATCTAACCATTACACACAATTTTCCAAACTCGGTCGGACCGATTCAGCAAACCTAGTGACCGTTAGGATTTTCGGTGGGACTGAGATGCAACTCGGTAGGACCGATATGGTTAGGGTTAGGGCATAACGTAATCTCGGTGTGACCCATTACACAAACTCGGTGGGACCGATTTTGGTAATAAGCTAACCAGAGAGTTGGTCAGGCAAACTCGGTGAGACCGATTACACAAACTCGGTGGGACCGATTTTGGTAATAAGCTAACCTGAGGGTTTGCATTGTAATCTCGGTAGTACCGATTGCTCAAACTCGGTGAGACCGATTTTGGTAATGGACATACACAGAGAGATTACAATCCCATCTCGGTGAGACCGAGATCCCTATCGGTGAAACCAATTTGCTAGGGTTTGTGGCAGTGGCTATGATATCTAAAACTCGGTGGCGCCGGATAGATAGAATCGATGGGGCCGAGTTTGACTTTTGGTTTAGGTCATATGTGGATGTGGGAAGGTAGTTGAGAGTTTTGGAGCATATCACTAAGCACTTTGAGCAAGCAAGCCATTAAGCAACACCTCATCCCCTCTTGATAGTATTGGCTTTTCCTATAGACTCAATGTGATCTCGGATCACTAAAATAGAAAATGTAGAGTCTTGATCTTGAAGCTTGAGCCAATCCTTTGTCCTTAGCATCTTGTAGGGGTTCCACATCCTCTAGTCTATGGCACTCCATTGTTGAAATTATCTGAAACATACTAGGTAAAAGTGTTAGTCCAACAAGATATATGTTGACATTAATTACCAAAACTACCCAGGGAGCACTTGTGCTTTCATTAGGAAACTTAACCATCTTTGATTAACGAGCTAGTCTAGTAGAGGCTTACTAGGGACACTGTGTTTTGTGTATGTGTCCACACATGTATCAAGTTTCCGGTTCATACAATTCTAGCATGAATAATAAACATTTATCATGATATAAGGAAATATAAATAACAACTTTATTATTGCCTCTAGGGCATATTTCCTTCAGTCTCCCACTTGCACTAGAGTTAATAATCTAGTTCACATCGCCATGTGATTTAACACCAATAGTTTGTTGGGTAACGTAGCAGAAATTCAAAATTTTCTACGCAACACCAAGATCAATCCATGGATTAATCTAGCAATGAGGGAAGGAGAGTGCATCTACATACCCTTGTAGATCACTAAGCGGAAGCGTTCAAGTGAACGGGGTTGATGGAGTCGTACTCGTCGTGATCCAAATCACCGATGATCCTAGTGCCGAACGGACGACACCTCTGCGTTCAACACACATGCAGCCCGGTGACGTCTCCCATGCCTTGATCCAGCAAGAAGAGAGGGAGAGGTTGGGAAGACTCCATCCAGCAGCAGCACGACGGCATGGTGGTGGTGGAGGAGCGTGGTACTCCAGCAGGGCTTCGTCAAGCTCCGCAAGAGACGAGGAGGAGAGAGGTAGGGCTACGCCAGGGAGAGGTCAAAACTCCTTTGTTGGCAGCCCCAAAGTCCTCAAGTATATATAGGGGAGAGGGAGGGGGGTGTGCCCCCTTTAGGGTTTCCACCCCAAGGGGTGCGGCAGCCCCAAACCCATCTAGGGTGGCGGCCAAGGGGGGGAAGAGGGGGAAACTTGCCCCCCAAGATAGGTGGAGGCGCCCCTCCCCAAACCCTAGGCGCCTTGGGCCCTTGTGGGGGGGCGCGCCAGCCCACCTGGGGATGGTCCCCTCCCAAACTTGGCCCATGCAGCCCTCCGGGGCTGGTGGTCCCACTTGGTGGACCACTGGGACCCTCCCGGTGGTCCCGGTACATTACCGATAAAACCCAAAACTTTTCCAGTGACGAAAACAGGACTTCCCATATATAATTCTTTACCTCCGGACCATTCCGGAACTCCTCGTGACATCCGGGATCTCATCCGGGACTCCGAACAACATTCGGTAACCACATACAAACTTCCTTTGTAACCCAAGCGTCATCGAACCTTAAGTATGTAGACCCTACGGGTTCGGGAACCATGCAGACATGATCGAGACGTTCTCGGGTCAATAACCAACAGCGGGATCTGGATACCCATGTTGGTTCCCACATGTTCCACGATGATCTCATCAGATGAACCACGATGTCGAGGATTCAATCAATCTCGTATTCAATTCCCTTTGTCTAGCGGTATTGTACTTGCCCGAGATTCGATCGTCGGTATCCCGATACCTTGTTCAATCTCGTTACCGGCAAGTCTCTTTACTCGTTCCGTAACACATCATCCCGTGATCAACTCCTTGATCACATTGTGCACATTATGATGATGTCCTACCGAGTGGGCCCGGAGGTACCTCTTTGTCACACAGAGTGACAAATCCTAGTCTCGATTCGTGCCAACCCAATAGACACTTTCAGAGATACCCGTAGTGCACCTTTATATCCACCCAGTTACGTTGTGACGTTTGGCACACCCAAAGCATTCCTACGGTATCCGGGAGTTGCACAATCTCATGGTCTAAGGAAATGATACTTGACATTAGAAAAGCTTTAGCAAACGAACTACACGATCTTGTGCTAGGCTTAGGATTGGGTCTTGTCCATCACATCATTCTCCTAATGATGTGATCCCATTATCAACGACATCCAATGTCCATGGTCAGGAAACCGTAACCATCTATTAATCAACGACCTAGTCAACTAGAGGCTTACTAGGGACATGGTGTTGTCTATGTATCCACACATGTATCTGAGTTTCCTAACAATACAATTCTAGCATGGATAATAAACGATTATCATGAACAAGGAAATATGATAATAACTAATTTATTATTGCCTCTAGGGCATACTTCCAATAGTCTCCCACTTTTACTAGACTCAATAATCCAGTTCACATCGCTATGTGATTAACACTCAAGGTCACATCCCCATGTGACTAACACCCAAAGAGTTCTGGGTTTGATCATGTTATGCTTGTGAGGGAGGTTTTAGTCAACGGTCTGCAACATTCAGATCCGTATGTACTTCGCAAATTTCTATGTCATCTTGTAGATGCAGCTACTATGCTATATTTGGAGCCATTTCAAATAACTATTCTACTTGGAGCTATTCTAAATTGTTGCTCCATTATACGTATCCGGTATTTCTACTCAGAGCTATCCGGATAGGTGTTAAGCTTGCATCGACGTAACTCTTTACGTCGAACTCTTTATCACCTCCATAACCGAGAAACATATCCTTATTCCTCTAAGGATAATTTAGACCGCTATCTGGTGATCTACTCCTAGATCACCTTTGTACCCTCTTGCCAGACATGTGGCAAGGCACACATCAGGTGCGGTACTCAGCATGGCATACCGTATAGAGCCTATGGCAAAAGCATAGGGGACGACCTTCGTCCTTCCTCTTTCTTCTGCCGTGGTCGAGCTTTAAGTCTTAACTTCATACCTTACAACTCAGGCAAGAACTCCTTCTTTGACTGATCCATCTTGAACAGCTTCAAGATCATGTCAAGGTATGTGCTCATTTGAAAGTACCATTAAGCGTTTTGATCTATCCTTATAGATCTTGATGCTCAATGTTCAAGTAGCTTAATACAGGCTTTCCATTGAAAAACACTTTCCAAATAACCCTATATGCTTTCCAAAAATTCTACATCATTTCTGATCAACAATATGTCAACAACATATACTCATCAGAAATTCTATAGTGCTCCCACTCACTTCTTTGGAAATACAAGTTTCTCATAAACTTTGTATAAACCCAAAATCTTTGATCATCTCATCAAAGCATACATTCCAACTCCGAGATGCTTACTCCAGTCCTTAGAAGGATTGCTGGAGCTTTGCATACTTGTTAGCATCTTTCAGGATTGACAAAACCTTCCGGTTGTATCACATACAACCTTTCCTCAAGAAAATCGTCGAGGAAACAATGTTTTGACATCCTATCTGCAAGATTTCATAAATAATGCAGTAATCGCTAATATAATTCCAACAGACTCTTAGCATCGCTACGAGTGAGAAAGTCTCATCGTAGTCAACTCCTTGAACTTGTCGGAAAACATCTTAATGACAAGTCGAGCTTTCTTAATGGTGATACTTACCATCATTGTCCGTCTTCCTTTTAAAATCCATATGTACCTAACAGCCTTACGACCATCAAGTAGTTCTTCCAAAGTCTACACTTTGTTTTCATATATGGATCCTCTCTCGGATTATATGGCCTCGAGCCATTTTGGAATCCAGGCCCACCATCGCTTCTCCATAGCTCGTAGGTTCATTGTTGTCTAGCAACATGACTTCCAAGACAGGATTACGTACCAGTCTGAAGTAGTACGCATCCTTGTCATCCTACGAGGTTTGATAGTGACTTGATCCGAAGTTTCATGATCACTATCATAAGCTTCCACTTCAATTGGTGTAGGTGCCACAGGAACAACTCCCTGTGCCCTGCCACACACTAGTTGAAGAGACGGTTCAATAACCTCATCAAGTCTCCACCATCCTCCCACTCAATTCTTTCGAGAGAAACTTTTCCTCGAGAAAGGACCCGATTCTAGAAACAATCCCTTATTGCTTTCGGATCTGAGACAGGAGGTATACCCAACTGTTTTGGGTGTCCTATGAAGATGCATTTATCCGCTTTGGGTTCGAGCTTATCAGCCTGCAACTTTTCACATAAGCGTCGCAGCCCCAAACCTTTTAACAAATGACAGCTTAGGTTTCTCTAAACCATAGTTCATACGGTGTCATCTCATCGGAATTACGTGGTGCCCTATTTAAAGTGAATGTGGTTGTCTCTAATGCCTAACCCATAAACTATCGTGGTAATTCGATAAGAGACATCATGGTATGCATCATATCCAATAGGGTGCAGTTATGATGTTCGGACACACCATCATACTATGGTGTTTTAGGCTGTATTAGTTGTGAAACAATTTCCACAATGTCTTAATTCTGTGCCAAACTCGTAATTCAGATATTCATCTCTATGATCATATCATAGATATTTTATCCTCTTGTCACGACGATCTTTCAACTTCACCCTGAAATTACTTGAACCTTTCAATAATTCAGACTCGTGATTCATCAAGTAAATATACTAACATCTACTCAAATCATCTGTGAAGTAAGAACATAACGATATCCACTACACGCCTCAGCACTCATTGGACTGCACACATCAAAATGTATTACTTCCAACAAGTTGCTTTCTAGTTCCATTTTACTGAAAACGAGGCTTTCAGTCATCTTGCCCATGTGGTATGATTTGCATGTCTCAAGTGATTCAAAATCAAGTGAGTCCAAACGGTCCATTTGCATGGAGTTTCTTCATGCATATACACCAATAGACATGGTTCGCATGTCTCAAACTTTTCAAAAACGAGTGAGCCCAAAGATCCATCAACATGGAGCTTCTTCATGCGTTTTATACCAATATGACTCAAATTGCAATGCCACAAGTATGTGGTACTATCATTACTATCTTATATCTTTTGGCATGAACATGTGTATCACTACGATCGAGATTCAATAAACCATTCATTTTAGGTGCAAGACCATTGAAGGTATTATTTAAATAAACAGAGCAACCATTATTCTCCTTAAATGAATAACCATATTGCGATAAACATAATCCAATCATGTCTATGCTCAACGCAGACACCAAATAACAATTATTTAGGTTTAACACCAATCCCGATGGTAGAGGGAGCGTGCGATGTTTGATCACATCAACCTTGGAAACACTTCCAACACATATCATCATCTCACCTTTAGCTAGTCTCCATAGCCTTTTATTTCGAGTTACTAACGCTTAGCAACCGAACCGGGTATTTATTACCCTGGTGCTACTAGGAGTACTAGTAAAGCACACAATAATATGACGTATATCCAAAATACTTCTGTCGACCTTGCCAGCCTTCTCATCTACCAAGTATCTAGGGTAGTTCTGCTTCAGTGACCGTTCCCCTCATTATAGAAGCACTTAGTCTCGGGTTTGGTTCAACCTTGGGTTTCTTCACTAGAGTAGCAATTGATTTGCCGTCTCATGAAGTATCCCTTCTTTCCCTTGCCCTTCTCGAAACTAGTGGTTTAACCATCAACAATTGATGCTCCTACTTGATTTCTACTTTCGCGGTGTCAAACATCGCGAGTTGCTCAAGGATCATCATCTATTCCTGATATGTTATAGTTCATCATGAAGCTCCAATAGATTGGTGGCAGTAACTATGGAGAACCATCACTATCTCATCTGGAAGATTAACTCCCACTTGATTCAAGAGATTGCAGTACTCAGACAATCTGAGCACATGCTCAATGATTGAGTATTTCTCCCTTAGTTTGCAGGCTTAAGAAACTTGTTACAGGTCTCATACCTCTTGACGTGGGCACTAGTCTGAAATTCCAATTTCAGCCCTCGAAACATCTCATATGTTTCGCGACGTTTCAAAACGTCTTCGGTGCCTCAACTCTAAACCGTTTAACTGAACTATCACGTAGTTATCAAAACGTGTATGTCAGATGTTCGCAACATCCACAGACGACGTTCGAGGTTCAGCACACTGAGTGGTGCATTAAGGACACAAGCCTTCTACGAAGCAACGAGGACAATCCTCAGTTTACGGACCTAGTCCGCATAATTGCTACTATCAACTTTCAACTAAATTTTCTCTAGGAACATATCTAAACAGTAGAACTGAAGCGCGAGCTACGACATAATTTGCGAAGACCTTTTGACTATGTTCAGGATAATTAAGTTCATCTTATGAACTCCCACTCAGATAGACATCCCTCTAGTCATCTAAGTGATTACATGATCCGAGTCAACTAGGCCGTGTGCGATCATCACGTGAGACGGACTAGTCATCATCGGTGAACATCTTCATGTTGATCGTATCTACCATATGACTCATGCTCAACCTTTCGGTCTCTTGTGTTCCGAGGCCATGTCTGTACATGCTAGGCTCGTCAAGTCAACCTAAGTGTTTCGCGTGTGTAAATCTGTCTTACACCCGTTGTATGTGAACGTTAGAATCTATCACACCCGATCATCACGTGGTGCTTCGAAACGTCGAACCTTCGCAACGGTGCACAGTTAGGGGGAACACTTTCTTGAAATTATTGCGAGGGATCATCTTATTTAAGCTACCGTCGTTCTAAGCAAATAAGATGTAAAAACATGATAAACATCACATGCAATCAAATAGTGACATGATATGGCCATCATCACTTCGCTCCTTTTGGTCTCCATCTTCGGGGCTCCATGATCATCATCATCACCGGCATGACACCATGATCTCCATCATCATGATCTTCATCATCGTGTCTTCATTAAGTTGTCTCGCCAACTATTTCTTCTACTACTACAGCTAACGGTTAGCAATAAAGTAAACTAATTACATGACGTTTATGTTGACATGCAGGTCATAAATAAATTAAGACAACTCCTATGGATCCTGCCGGTTGTCATACTCATCGACATGCAAGTCGTGATTCCTATTACAAGAACATGATCATCTCATACATCACATATATCATTCATCACATCCTTTGGCCATATCACATCACAAAACACTTGCTGCAAAAACAAGTTAGACGTCCTCTAATTGTTGTTGCAAGTTTTTACGTGGCTGCTATAGGTTGCTAGCAAGAACGTTTCTTACCTACGCCAAAACCACAATGTGAATTGCCAATTTCTATTTACCCTTCATAAGGACCCTGTTCATCGAATCCGATCCGACTAAAGTGGGAGAGACAGACACCCGCCAGCCACCTTATGCAACTAGTGCATGTCAGTCGGTGGAACCGGTCTCACGTAAGCGTACGTGTAAGGTTGGTCCGGGCCGCTTCATCCCACAATGCCGCCGAATCAAGATAAGACTAGTAACAGCAAGTAAATTGACAAAATCGACGCCCACAACTACTTTGTGTTCTACTCGTGCATAAAAACTACGCATAGACCTAGCTCATGATGCCACTGTTGGGTAACGTAGCAGAAATTCAAAATTTTCTATGCAACACCAAGATCAATCTATGGAGTAATCTAGCAACGAGGGAAGGAGAGTGCATCTACATACCCTTGTAGATCGCTAAGCCGAAGCGTTCAAGTGAATGGGGTTGGTGGAGTCGTACTCGTCGTGATCCAAATCACCGATGATCCTAGTGTCGAACGGACGGCACCTCCGCGTTCAACACACATGTAGCACGATGACGTCTCCCATGCCTTGATCCAGCAAGAAGAGAGGGAGAGGTTGGGAAGACTCCGTACAGCAGCAGCACGACGACGTGGTGGTGGTGGAGGAGCGTGGTACTCCAGCAGGGCTTCGCCAAGCTCCGCAAGAGACGAGGAGGAGAGAGGTAGGGCTGCGCCAGGGAGAGGTCAAAATTCCTCTGTTGGAAGCCCCAAAGTCCTCAAGTATATATAGGGGAGAGGGAGGGGGTGAGCCCCCTTTAGGGTTTCCACCCCAAGGGGTGCGGCAGCCCCAAACCCATCTAGGGTGGCGGCCAAGGGGGGGGGGAAGAGGGGGAAACTTGCCCCCCAAGATAGGTGGAGGCGCCCCCTCCCCAAACCCTAGGCACCTTGGGCCCTTGTGGGGGCGCACCAGCCAACCTAGGGCTGGTCCCCTCCCACACTTGGCCCATGCAGCCCTCCGGGGCTGCTGGTCCCACTTGGTGGACCATCGGGACCCTCCCGGTGGTCCCGGTACATTACCGATAAAACCCGAAACTTTTCCGGTGACCAAAACAGGACTTCCCATATATAATTATTTACCTCCGGACCATTCCGGAACTCCTCATGACATCCGAGATCTCATCCGGGACTCCGAACAACATTCGGTAACCACATACAGACTTCCTTTATAACCCTAGCGTCATCGAACCTTAAGTGTGTAGACCCTACGGGTTCGGGAACCATGCAGACATGGCCGAGACGTGTCTCCGGTCAATAACCAATAGCGGGACCTGGATGCCCATATTGGCTCCTACATATTCTACGAAGATCTTTATCGGTCAGACCGCATAACAACATATGTTGTTCCCTTTGTCATCGGTATGTTACTTGCCTGAGATTCGATCGTCGGTATCCAATACCTAGTTCAATCTCGTTACCGGCAAGTCTCTTTACTCGTTCCGTAATACATCATCTCGCAACTAACTCATTAGTTGCAATGCTTGCAAGGCTTATGTGATGTGCATTACCGAGAGGGCCCAGAGATACCTCTCTGATAATCGGAGTGACAAATCCTAATCTCGAAATACGCCAACCCAACATGTACCTTCGGAGACACCTGTAGAGCACCTTTATAATCACCCAGTTATGTTGTGACGTTTGGTTAGCACACAAAGTGCTCCTCCGGCAAACGGGAGTTGCATAATCTCATAGTCATAGGAACATGTATAAGTCATGAAGAAAGCAATAGCAACATACTAAAATGGTCGCGGTGCTAAGATAATGGAATGGGGTTCATATCAATCAGATCATTCACCTAAATGATGGTGATCCCGGGTTATTCAAATAACAACTCTTTGTCCATGGTTAGGAGAACACTAACCATCTTTGATTAACGAGGCTAGTCAAGGTAGAGGGCATACTATGTGACACCTTGTTGTGTCTATGTATTTCACACATGTATTATATTTCGCGGTAATACAATTTCTAGCATGAATAATAAACTTTTTATCATGATAATAAGGAAATTAAAATAATAAACGTTCATTATTGCCTTAGGGCAATATTTCCCTTCAGTCTTCCCACTTGCACTAGAGGTCAATAATCTAGATCACGAATCACCATGTGATTAACATCGATAGTTCACATCAATCATGTGATTAACAACCCATAAGTTCACATCGCCCATGTTGACCAAAACCCAAAGGCGTTTACTAGAATTACAGTAAATCTAGTTCACATCGCGTATGTGAATTAACACCCAAAGAGTAACTAAGCGGTGTGAATCATGTTTTGCTTGTGAGAGGAATTTTTAGTCAACGGTCGTGCCACATTCAGATCCGTATGTATTTTGCAAAATCATTTCTATGTCAACAATGCTCTGCACAGAGCTACTCTAGCTAATTGCTCCCACTTTCAATATGTATCCAGATTGAGACTTAGAGTCATCTGGATTAGTGTCAAAACTTGCATCGACGTAACCCTTTACGACGAACCTTTTGTCACCTCCATAATCGAGAAACATATCCTTATTCCACTAAGGATAATCTTGACCGCTGTCCAGTGATCTACTCCTAGATCACTATTGTACTACCTTGTTCAAAATCAGTGTAGGGTATACAATAGATCTGGTACATAGCATGGCATACTTTATAGAACCTATGGCTGAGGCATAGGGAATGACTTTCATTCTCTTTCTATCTTCTGTCGTGGTCGGGGTTTTGAGTCTTACTCAATTTCACACCTTGTAACACAGACACGAACTCTTTCTTTGTCTGTTCTATTTTGAACTACTTCAAAATCTTGTCAAGTATGTACTCATTGAAAAAAACTTATCAAGCGTCTTGATCTATCTCTATAGATCTTGATGTTCAATATGTCAGCAACTTCACCGAGGTCTTTCTTTGAAAACTCCTTTCAAATACTCCTTTATGCTTTCTAGAAAATTCTACATCATTTCCGATCAACAATATGTCATTCACATATACTTATCAGAAAGGCTGTAGTGCTCCCACTCACTTTCTTGTAAATACAGCCTTCACCGCAAGTCTGTATAAAGCTATAAGCTTTGATCAACTCATCAAAGCGTATATTCCAACTCTGAGATGCTTGCACCAATCCATAGATGGATTACTGGAGCTTGCACACTTTGTTAGCACCTTTAGGATTGAGAAAAACTTCTGATTGCATCATATACAACTCTTCTTTAATAAATGTATTAAGGAGTATAGTTATGACATCCATTTGCCAGATTTCATAAAATGCGGCAATTCCTAACATGATTTGGACAGACTTTAAGCATCGACACGAGCGACAAAATCTCATCGTAGTCAACACCTTGAACTTGTCGACAACCATTTACGATAATTCGAGCTTTGTAGATAGTAACACTACTATCAGCGTCTGTCTTCCTCTTGAAGATCCATTTATTCTCAATGGCTCACCGATCATTGGGCAAGTCAATCAAAGTCCACACTTTGTTCTCATACATGGATCCCATCTCAGATTTCATGGCTTCAAGCCATTCCGCGGAATCTGGGCTCATCATCGCTTCCTCATAGTTCGTAGGTTTGTCATGGTCAAGTAACATGACCTCCGGAACAGGATTATCATACCACTTGGGTGTGGATCGTACTCTGGTTGACCTACGAGGTTCCGTAGTAACTTGATCCGAAGTTTCATGATCATTATCATTAGCTTCCTCACTAATTGGTGTAGGAATCACTGGAACTGATTTCTGTGATGAACTACTTTCGAATTCGGGAGAAGGTACAATTACCTCATCAAGTTCTACTTTCCTCCCACTCACTTATTTCGAGAGAAACTCCTTCTCTAGAAAGGATCAATTCTTAGCAACGAATATCTTGCCTTCGGATCTGTGATAGAAGGTGTACCCAACAGTTTCTTTTGGGTATCCTATGAAGACACACTTCTATGATTTGGGTTCGAGCTTATCAGTTTGAAACTTTTTCACATAAGCATCGCAACCCCAAACTTAAGAAACGACATCTTTTGTTTCTTGCCAAACCATAGTTCATATGGTGTCGTCTCAACGGATTTAGATGGTGCCCTATTTAACGTGAATGCAGCTGTCTCTAATGCATAACCCCCAAAACGATAACGGTCAATCGGTAAGAGACATCATAGATCGCACCATATCTAATAAAGTACGGTTACGATGTTCGGACACACCATTGCGATGTGGTGTTCCAGGTGGCATGAGTTGTGAAACTATTCCACATTGTTTTAAATGAAGGCCAAACTCGTAACTCAAATATTCGCCTCCACAATTAGATCGTAGAAACTTTATTTTCTTGTTACAATGATTCTCCACTTCACTCTGAAATTCTTTGAACTTTTCAAATGTTTCAGACTTGTGTTTCATCAAGTAGATATACCCATATCTGCTCAAATCATCTGTTGAAGTTCAGAAAATAACGATACTTGCCGTGAGCCTTAACACTCATCGGACCACATACATCAGTATGTTATTATTTCCAATAGGTCAGTTGCTCGCTCCGGAGAACAGAGTCTTAGTCATCTTGCCCATGAGGCATGGTTCGCAAGCATCAAGTGATTCATAATCAAGTGATTCCAAAATCCCATCAGCATGGAGTTTCTTCATGCGCTTTACACCAATATGACCTAAACGCAGTGCTACAAATAAGTTGCACTATCATTATTAACTTTGCATCTTTTGGTTTCAATATTATGATTATGTGTATCACTACGATCGAGATCCAATGAACTATTTTCATTGGGTGTGTAACCATATAAGGTTTTATTCATGTAAACAGAACAACAATTTATTCTCTTACTTAAAATGAATAACCGTATTACAATAAACATTATCAAATCATATTCATGTTTAACGCAAACACCAAATAAACACTTATTCAGGTTCAACACTAATCCCGAAAGTATAGGGAGTGTGCGATGATGATCATATCAATCTTGGAACCACTTCCAACACACATCGTCACTTCACCCTTAACTAGTCTCTGTTTATTCTGCAACTCCCGTTTCGAGTTACTAATCTTAGCAACTGAACTAGTATCAAATACTGAGGGGTTGCTATAAACACTAGTAAAGTACACATCAATAACATGTATATCAAATATACTTATGTTCACTTTGCCATCCTTCTTATCCGCCAATCACTTGGGGTAGTTCCGCTTCCAGTGACCAGTCCCTTTGCCAGTACAAGCACTTAGTCTCAGGCTTAGGACCAGAGTTGGGCTTCTTCACTTGAGCAGCAACTTGCTTGCTGTTCTTTTTGAAGTTCCCCTTCTTCCCTCTGCCCTTTTCTTGAAACTAGTGGTCTTGTCTACCATCAACACTTGATGTTTTCTTGATTTCTACCTTCATCAATTTCCGCATTACGAAGAGCTTGGGAATCATTTCCGTCATCCCTTGCATAGTATAGTTCATCATGAAGCTTTTGTAGCTTGGTGGTAGTGATTTAAGAACTCTGTCAATGACACTAACATCAGGAAGATTAACTCCCAGTTGAGTCAAGTGGTTGTGGTACCCAGACATTCTGAGTACATGTTCACTGACAGAACTATTCTCCTCTATTTTGCAGCTGTAGAACTTATTGGAGACTTCATATCTCTCAATTTGGGTATTTGCTTGAAATATTAACTTCAACTCCTGGAACATCTCATATGCTCCATGACGTTCAAAACATTTTTGAAGTCCCGATTCTAAGCCGTAAATCATGGCACACTGAACTATCGAGTAGTCATCAGCTTTGCTCTGCCAGACGTTCATAACATCTGGTGTCGCCCCTGCAGCGGGCTTTGCACCTAGCGGTGCTTCCAGGACGTAATTCTTCTGTGCAGCAACAAGGATAATCCTCAAGTTATGGACCCAGTCTGTGTAGTTGCTACCATCATCTTTCAACTTAGCTTTCTCTAGGAATGCATTAAAATTCAAAGTAAGACGTTGCTAGTAACCAATATGACTATTATCGCCCACAACTCATTGTGTACTACTCGTGCATATAACATCTATGCATAGACCTGGCTCTGATGCCACTGTTGGGGAACACAGTATTTCAAAAAAAATTCCTACGATCACGCAAGATCTATCTAGGAGATGCATAGCAACGAGAGGGGAGAGTGTGTTCACGTACCCTCGTAGACCGAAAGCGGGAGCGTTTAGTAACGCGGCTGATGTAGTCAAACGTCTTCGTGATCCAACCGATCCAAGTACCGAATGTATGACACTTCTGCATTCAGCACACGTTCAGCTCAATGACGTCCCTCGAGCTCTTGATCTAGTTGAGGCTGAGGGAGAGTTCTGTCAGCATGACAGCGTGATGATGGTGATGATGAAGTTACCGGCGCAGGGCTTCGCCAAAGACTATGACGATATGACCAAGGTGTGTAACTGCGGAGGGGGGCACCGTACACAGCTAAGAGAAGACCTGGTGTTCCTTTTGCGTGCCCCCTGCCCACATATATAAAGGAGAGAGGGAGAGAGGCCGGCCCTCCTAGGGGTGCGCCAAGTGTAGGGAGTCCTACTAGGACTCCCAAGTCCTAGTATATGATTCCCTTTCCTTTTTGGAGTAGGAAAGAAGAAAACGAGGGAGATGGAGAAGGAAAGGGGGGCCGCGCCCCCACCCCTGGTCAAAGTCGGTTTGGGCAGGGGGGAGGCATGCGCCACCTCGTGGCCCTTCTTCCCTCTCTACACTAAAGCCCAATAAGGCCCATTAACTTCCCCCGGCGAATCCCCGTAACTCTCCGGTACTCTGAAAAATACCCGTATCACTCGGAACCATTCCGATGTTCGAATATAGCCTTCCAATATATAGATCTTTACCTCTCGACCATTTCGACACTCCTTGTCATGTCCGTGATCTCATCCGGGACTCCGAACAAACTTCGGTCATCAAATCACATAACTCATAAAATAAATCGTCATCGAACATTAAGCGTGCGGACCCTAATATAAATCCTAATCTCGATCTATGCCAACTCAAGAAACACCATCAGAGACACTTGTAGAGCATCTTTATAATAACCCAGTTATGTTGTGACGTTTGATAGCACAGTAAGTGTTCCTTCGGTATTCGGGAGTTGCATAATCTCATAGTCAGATGATACGTCTCCATCGTATCTACTTTTCCAAACACTTTTGCCCTTGTTTTGGACTCTAACTTGCATGATTTGAATGGAACTAACCCGGACTGACGCTGTTTTCAGCAGAATTGCCATGGTGTTATTTTTGTGCAGAAATAAAAGTTCTCAGAATGACATGAAAATCAACGGAGAATATTTTTGGAATATATAAAAAATACTGGCAAAAGAATCAAGGCCACGGGGCCTACACCCAGTCCATGAGGGTGGGGAGCGCGCCTACCCCTTGGGCGCGCCCCCCCGCCTCGTGGGCCCCCTGGTGCTCCACTGAGATCAACTCCAACCCTATATATTCACGTTCTAGGAGAAAAAAAATCAGAGAGAAGGAATTATCGCATTTTACGATGCGGAGCCGCCGCCAAGCCCTAATCTCTCTCGGGAGAGCTGATCTAGAGTCCGTTTGGGGATCCGAAGAGGGAAAACCGTCGCCATCGTCATCATCAACCTTCCTCCATCTCCAATTTCATGATGCTCACCGCCGTGCGTGAGTAATTCCATCATAGGCTTACTGGACGGTGATGGGTGGATGATATTTATCATGTAATCGAGTTAGTTTTGTTAGGGTTTGATCCCTAGTATCCATTATGTTCTGAGATTGATGTTGCTATGACTTTGCTATGCTTAATGCTTGTCACTAGGGCCCGAGTGCCATGATTTCAGATCTGAACCTATGATGTTTTCATGAATATATGTGAGTTCTTGATCCTATCTTGCAAGTCTATAGTCACCTATTATGTGTTACGATCCGTTAACCCCGAAGTGACAATAATCGGGATACTTACCGGTGATGACCGTAGTTTGAGGAGTTCATGTATTCACTAAGTGTTAATGCTTTGGTCCGGTACTCTATTAAAAGGAGGCCTTAATATCCCTTAGTTTCCAGTAGGACCCCGCTGCCACGGGAGGGTAGGACAAAATATGTCATGCAAGTTCTTTTCCATAAGCACGTATGACTATATTTAGAATACATGCCTACATTACATTGATGAACTGGAGCTAGTTCTGTGTCACCCTATGTTATAACTGTTGCATGAGGAATCGCATCCGACATAACTAGCCATCACTGATCCATTGCCTACGAGCTTTTCATATATTTATCTTTGCTTAGTTACTTTTCCATTGCCACTGTTACAATCACTACAAAACCAATACTATTACCTTTGCCACCGTTACCGTTACTATTATATTACTTTGCTACTAAATACTTTGCTGCAAATATTAAGTTTTCTAGGTGTGGTTGAATTGAAAACTCAGCTGCTAATACTTCAGAATATTTTTTGGCTCCCCTTGTGTCGAATCAATAAATTTGGGTTGAATACTCTACCCTCGAAAACTGTTGCGATCCCCTATACTTGTGGGTTATCAAGACTATTTTCTGGCGCCGTTGCCGGGGAGCATAGCTCTATTCTTTGAGTCACTTGGGCTTTATATCTGTTGATCACTATGAAGAACTTGAAAGATAAAAGAACCAAGATTTTCCCCTCAACTACGAGGGGAGGTAAGGAACTGCCATCTAGCTTTGCACTTGATTCACCTTCTTTTTTGAGTAAACTTGTGACACCTACACCTTCTATTCATTCTGATATGTCGCATGCTATTGATGATGCCACCTCTGCTTTGCATGATACTTATGATGAAACTACTTCTATGCTTGATAATACTGTGCCACTAGGTGAATTTCTTGATGAACAACTTGCTAGGGCCAGAGAGAATGACATTATTGATGAAAGTGATGATGAAGATTATCCCCTAGATATGAATTGCCTGTTGTGCCTGAGGGTTATGTTATGGATGAAGAAACTACTAGAGACTTTTTAGCTTGCAATGATAGATATGATCTTAAGAAATTATTAGCTAAGCTGAAAGAAAAGTCTTTGAATGCTAGAATGAAATATGACCCTGCTTTTGCTACTTCACCTATCTGTATTTCCGATAAGGATTATGATTTCTTTGTCGATCCTGAGTTAATTACTTTGGTTGAATCCGATCCTTTCTATGGCTATGAATCTGAAACTGTTTTGGCACATCTTACTAAATTAAATGATATAGCCACCCTGTTCACTAATATTGAGAAAACTCGCTATTACTGTATCCTTAAGTTATTTCCGTTCTCATTAAAGGGTGATGCTAAAACATGGTTTAATTCTCTTGATCCTGGTTGTGTGCGTAGTCCCCAGGATATGATTTATTACTTCCGTGCTAAATATTTCTCTGCTCATAAGAAACAAGCTGCCTTAAGGGAAATATATAATTTTGTGCAAATTGAAGAAGATTGTCTCCCACAAGCTTGGGGGAGGCTTCTCCGATTACTTAATGCTTTGCCTGATGATCCTCTCAAGAAAAATGAAATACTTGATATCTTTTATAATGGACTAACTGATGCTTCCAGAGACCACCTGAATAGTTGTGCTGGTTGTGTTTTCAGGGAAAAACTGTTGATCAAGCTGAATTGCTATTGAATAATATGTTGAGTAATGAAAATGATTGGACACTTCCTGAACCAAATCCTAAGCCAACTCTGAAGAAAAGGGGTATTCTATTTCTCAGTCCTGAAGATATGCAAGAGGCAAAGAAATCTATGAAAGAAAAAGGTATTAAAGCTGAAGATGTTAAGAATTTACCACCTATTGAAGAAATACATGGTCTTGATAACCCGGCACAGGTAGTAAAGGTAAATTCTCTCTATAGATTTGATGAAGGTGATATTCCTCGTTATAAGTCTGTTAGCCAATGCTTAGATGAGTTTGATAATTTTATTGTTAAACAAGAAAACTTCAATGCTTATGTTGGTAGACAATTGAAACGTAATGCTTATATGATTGAACACTTGAGTGATTATATGTCTAGAGTTAAAGGTGAACTTAAATTTATTAGTAAACATGCTTCTATGGTTACCACTCAAGTAGAACAAGTACTTAAAGCTCATAATGATTTTCTCAGTGAATTAAATAATAAGAAAAATGATAATGCTGTTAGAGATGTGACTAGAGGGGGTAAAATGACTCAGGAACCTTTGTATCCTGAGGGCCACCCTAAGAGAATTGAGCAAGATTCTTAGATAACTAATGTTGATGCACCTAGTCCTTCTAAAAAGAAGAAAAAGAAAAATGATAGGACTTTGCATGCTTCTAGTGAACCTGTTGTAGACACACTTGAGAATCCCAATGATATTTCTATTTTTGATGCTGAAACACAATCTGGTAATGAACATGAACCTAGTGATAATGTTAATGATGATGTTCATGTTGATGCTCAACCTAGCAATGACAATGATGTAGAGATTGAACCTGCCGTTGATCTTGATAACCCACAATCAAAGAATCAACGTTATGATAAGAGAGACTTTGTTGCTAGGAAGCACAATAAAGAAAGAGAACCATGTGTTCAGAAACCCATGCCTTTTCCTCCTAAACCATCCAAGAAAAAGGATGATGAGGATTTTGAGCGCTTTGCTGAAATAATTAGACCTATCTTTTTGCGTATGCATTTTACTGATATGCTTAAAATGAACCCTTATGCTAAATACATGAAGGATATTTTTACTAATAAAAGAAAGATACCGGAAGCTGAAATTTCCACCATGCTTGCTAATTACACTTTTAAGGGTGGAATACCAAAGAAACTAGGAGATCCAGGAGTACCAACTATACCATGCTCCATTAAGACAAACTATGTTAAAACTACTTTATGTGATCTCGGAGATGGTGTTAGTGTTATGCCTCTCTCTTTATATCGTAGACTTGATCTGAACAAGTTGGCACCTACTGAAATATCTTTGCAAATGGCTAATAAATCAACTGCTATACCTATCGGTATTTGTGAGGATGTGCCTATTGTGGTTGCAAACGATACTATTTTAACGGACTTTGTTATTCTTGATATTCCCGAGGACGATAGTATGTCTATTATTCTTGGTAGACCCTTTTTGAATACTACAGGGGCTGTTATTGATTGCAACAAAGGCAATGGCACTTTTCCTGTTAATGGTAATGAGCACACGGTACACTTTCCGAGGAAACAACCTCAAGTCAAGAGTATCAATTCTATTGGAAAAATTTCAATGATTACTGTTGGAGGTTTTGAATTTCCTCTTCCTACTGTCAAGAAGAAATATGATATTCATATTGTTGGGGTGTGCATATCCCCGTTGAGGTAACCTACTGTTATTCGAAAATTCTCCGGTTTCATGGTATTCGAAAAGAGTTTGTTAACAAGACTTGATCAACCTTGCTCGTGGATTCCTTTTGATGAGCATGAGATGGATGAAGTTAGAAAGCACAACTCTCTGTACCCTCCTTTTTCTTTCTGTAATTTAGATTAAATAAAATAAAAATAGTATTTTTTGTTTGTTTTCTGAATTATCCTTGCAATAAAAAATACCCCAAAAATAAAAGTTCTCCAAATGTCCCTGTCGGTGTCAAAACCGGTGGATCTCGGGTAGGGGGTCCTGAACTGTGCGTCTAAGGCGGATGGTAACATGAGGCAGGGGACACAATGTTTTACCCAGGTTCGGGCCCTCTTGATGGAGGTAAAACCCTACGTCCTGCTTGATTAATATTGATGATATGGGTAGTACAAGAGTAGATCTACCACGAGATCAGAGAGGCTAAACCCTAAAAGCTAGCCTATGGTATGATTGTATGTTGTAGTTGTTGTGTCCTACGGACTAAAACCCTCAGGTTTATATAGACACCAGAGAGGGTTAGGGTTACACAAGGTCGGTTACAAAGGAGGAGATATCCATATCCGTATTGCCTAGCTTGCCTTCCATGCCAAGTAGAGTCCCATCCGGACACGAGACAAAGTCTTCAATCTTGTATCTTCATAGTCCAACAGTCCGGCCAAAGGATATAGTCCGGCTGTCCGGAGACCCCCTAATCCAGGACTCCCTCAGTAGCCCCTGAACCAGGCTTTCAATGACGATGAGTCTGGCACGCAGTATTGTCTTCGACATTGCAAGGCGGGTTCCTCCTCCGAATATATCACGGAAGAATTTGAATATAAGGATAGTGTCCGACCCTGCAAAATAAGTTCCACATACCACCGTAGAGAGAATAATATTTCCACAAATCCAATTTGCTGACTTGTTTTGGCAACACGACATTATGTCATGGACCGGTGATTATTCGAACTGTTTCCTTTAACTAGCCCCGCACATAACGCGAGGCAGTTTTTTGACACATCTTGTCAAAGCAGAGATCGTGTCCCCTTATCACGGGATTCTCATCAATACGAGCGTGGGTAACCCAAACATATCTAGGACTCCTAGATTATAGGCAAGTCCCAAACGACTACGGAGAGGACGCTTGATATTCACCCTCTTTATAAATGGACATGGCTTTTACTCCCCCCCCCGTGCTCGATCGAATCCTTCCCCCGCCTCGAGTTCTAACACCCAAAGCCCAGCTCAGGTGCTCCGGATCTTCAGTCATGTCCGGATCTAGCCTTCAAGGCCGATGGATGGCCTCCTCCATTACGGAAGAAGACATCAAGAAGTTGAGGGAGGCCAGATACCTGACCGCCGAGGTTTCGCATCGGCTGCCTGCTCGAGGGCAGGTCGTCCCTACTCCTGAACCCAACGAAGATGTCGTGTTCATCTCCCACTTCCTCCGAGGTCTAGGCCTCACTCTGGATCCCTTCGTTAGGGGGATGATGTTTTATTACTGGCTAGATTTCCACGATCTGGCCCCGGACTCCTTTATCCACATCTCATCAGTTATTGTTGTATGTGAGGCCTTCCTCCGCATTACCCCTCACTTCGGCCTATGGCTCAAGACCTTTGACGTGAAGCCGAAGATGGTCAAGGGGCAGCATGTAGCATGCGGAGGTGCATTAATAAGCAGGATTGCCGGAGCTCCATGGCCAAAGGGTTCTATTCCAGAGGTGTCCGGATTATGGCAACGAGAGTGGTTTTACATCACAGCTCCCAGAAGTGCCAAGTGGGTGGCTGCCCCTGCTTTCCGCTCAGGCCCTCCACCACAACTGATGTCATGGATTAGCAGAGGGCTGAGCTGGGGTCCCGCCAAGGACGTGCCTGTACTGCAAAGCCGCATTCAAAATCTCTTCGAAGGAGATTTTAGTTTGATTATGGTAATGCAAGTCATGCTGGTTTGATGAATCCAGCCATGCAAACGTCGGCCTCTTCGCATGTGGGAGTTCAACCCAGAAGGACTGCGCGCTATTCAGGATTTCCTCGGCCTGACGCATGAGGAGATGTATAGATCATTCTTCGGACCCCAGATAGAGTGTCCGGATACTACCGAGGACGTGGGCCTAAGCAGCAACCGCACCGCCGACCAAGTAAGTTATCCTCTAGCCGAACACACCGTCTTTCATTTATCATGACATTATTCTGAGAAATCGCTCTTTGACCAGGACTGGATAACAAAGGCGAAGATGATTCGGTGTTCGGCCCCCCTTCCTGAGGGTTTGGAAAATCCAGTACTGGAAAAGATGCTCGAGCTAGCACCTTGCCCGGAGCCCTCAAAGGAAGACAAAGGGGGGAATAATGAGGGCGAAAGTGGACCTCCATTGCTACCTATTCCGACCGAGGGAACAAGCACCTTCATGAGGGAGGATAACCGAGGGGAGGAATCCGACATTCTCTCACCCCCGGGGAGGAAGAGGACTACCTTTGAAGATCCGGAAACCAGGGTTTCCAAGCGGGAGAAGAAATCTCCACCAGAGGGTCCTGCCTTGGAGGGTGCTCTTGCCGCACAGAGTGCATGCAGGGATCAGCCCTCTAATGAGCTGTAAGTAATTAAAAAGTACTTTAATAGTGAAGATATATTACCTTACCTCTGAGGAAAATAACCAAAGTATTTATCTTGCAGTTCGGATCTTTGTCCTTCTCAGCAGAGCTCGCCTTCGGGGGATCTTCTTCCGGAGATGATGGAGAGCGAAATGCCTCCCTCGGACTACTCCGCTCAAGAAGCGGGCGACCTTGAAGTGTCGTCACAGAGGGCCTCTCCGGATCCGGTGAGGCCAGAAGATAATCCTATAGTCACCCGAAGTACCCAGCGTCCGACTCTCGAAGAGAGCAAACAAAAGAGTTCGGCACCGACTGGTATGCAGTCAGACGTACTGAGAGAGCTGTTGGAGCGAGCGGCCATCTCAGAAGAACACCGTACATTGATGGGTACGGTGATGGAAAGGATCTCATCTGCCAAAAGCGGGTTGCATGATGCCTTTATGAGTCTACTGACGGGCTTTGAGGTACGTAAAATGATGTACATTTGTGATGGTACTGCACATTTTTAGGTGTGCCCTGTGTAGATAGTAGCCCCTGAGACTCTGGTTGTTGCCGAGAGCGTCAGCAAACAGAGGATCATAGTCCCAGGCAATAACCATACCTCTTTAATGTGCAGGTAGTGGGGGCTTCGGTGGCTAGCCGGACTCATGAGTTTGCCGAATTGAAGCGGCAACTGGATGCGGCGGATGCCGACATCGAGCTTGTTAACAAGAGGCTTGACGAGGCACAAGGTAAGTGTTATTTTCTGGTGAATACCACATAGTAAGAGAAACATGATGCCAGTATCTTTAATATGTTGTGACTGCAGATGGAGCTGCCACCGTGGAAACCCTGCGGGCGGAACTTGCCCGAGCCAAAGAACAAGCAAGGATTAGTAATGCGGCTGCTTTGAAGGCGGTCGAAGAGTTGAAAGCCGAGAAGGCCGCGCATTGCGAGAGCAAAGGGAAGATGGCCGTAAAGTTAAAAGACACTGCCAACCGTTGCCAGTTCCTTGAAAAAGAAAACCGAGCAAAGGCAACGGATCCTTGAAAAGGCCACGATGGCGAGCAAAGACACCCACTCTGCTATGAGAGCGAAGAAGGAGGAGCTGTGTGAAGCCGGGGATATTGCGGCTGGGAAGCCCTTCATGCTACGGAGAAAATTCGGAGATCCACAGTATGCCCCTCTGGATCGGCTGTGGAGTTCGGCAGACGCATATATGGACTTGGCGGCGAGCGCTGCCGATGCGGCCAAATACTTCCAAGGTCAAACAGATTGTGAAGTGGACAAGCTGTTCTGGTCGCAATTCAAGGTTCCAGAACGTCCACTTCCATTGACTGATCAGCTAGCCGGATGGGCCGAACTAAATAGGTTGTCCGGACTCGCCATGATGTCTGTCGTGGATTAGCTGTGACCAGGGTAAGTGTTATTTTCTAGTGAATGCCACATAGTAAGAGCAACATAATGCCAGTATCTTTAATATGTTGTGACTGCAGATGGAGCTGCCACCGTGGAAACCCTGCGGGCGGAACTTGCCCGATCCAAAGAACAAGCAAGGATTAGTAATGCGGCTGCTTTGAAGGCGACCGAAGAGTTGAAAGCCGAGAAGGCCGCGCATTGCGAGAGCAAAGAGAAGATGGCCAAGATGGCCGTAAAGTTAAAAGACACTACCGACCGTTGCCAGTTCCTTGAAAAAGAAAACCGAGCGAAGGCAACGGAACTTGAAAATGCCACGATGGCGAGCAAAGACACCCACTCTGCTATGAGAGCGAAGAAGGAGGAGCTGTGTGAAGCCGGGGATATTGTGGCTGGGAAGCCCTTCATGCTACGGAGAAAATTTGGAGATCCACGGTATGCCCCTCTGGATCGGCTGTGGAGTTCGGCAGACGCATATATGGACTTGGCGGCGAGCGCTGCCGATGCGGCCAAATACTTCCAAGGTCAAACAGATCGTGAAGTGGACAAGCTGTTCTGGTCGCAATTCAAGGTTCCAGAGCATCCACTTCCATTGACTGATCAGCTAGCCTAATGGGCCGAACTAAATAGGTTGTCCGGACTCGCCATGATGTCTGTCGTGGATCAGCTGTGGCCAGGGTAAGTGTTATTTTCTGGTGAATGCCACATAGTAAGAGCAACATGATGCTAGTATCTTTAATATGTTGTGACTGCAGATGGAGCTGCCACCGTGGAAACCCTGTGGGCGGAACTTGCCCGAGCCAAAGAACAAGCAAGGATTAGTAATGCGGCTGCTTTGAAGGCGGCCGAAGAGTTGAAAGCCGAGAAGGCTGCGCATTGCAAGAGCAAAGAGAAGATGACCAAGATGGCCGTAAAGTTAAAAGACATTGCCGACCATTGCCAGTTCCTTGAAAAAGAAAACCGAGCGAAGGCAACGGACCTTGAAAAGGCCACGATGGCGAGCAAAGACACCCGCTCTGCTATGAGAGCGAAGAAGGAGGAGCTGTGTGAAGCCAGGGATATTGCGGCTGGGAAGCCCTTCATGCTACGGAGAAAATTCGGAGATCCACGGTATGCCCCTCTGGATCGGCTGTGGAGTTCGACAGACGCATATATGGACTTGGCGGCGAGCGCTGCCGATGCGGCCAAATACTTCCAAGGTCAAACAGATCGTGAAGTGGACAAGCTGTTCTGGTCGCAATTCAAGGTTCCAGAGTGTCCACTTCCATTGACTGATCAGCTAGCCGAATGGGCCGAACTAAATAGGTTGTCCGGACTCGCCATGATGTCTGTCGTGGATCAGCTGTGGCCGGAAAAGCCGAAGCCGAACAACTATTTCAGCTTAGTGCAGCAGTTCCTTGGTGCAGTGCCGCGCATCAATGCGATGAAGAGGTCGGCGTGCATAGAAGGCTCGCGGATGGCCCTTGCCCGTGTTAAAGCATACTGGGCGGAGATGGATGCTACCACTATTGCGGCGCAGGGTTCGGCCATAGGCTGAGTGGCTGCCGAGCACTATTTCGAAGAGGTTCTTGAGGGTGCTCATTTGATAGAGGCCCAGTGCTCGAAGAATATTATGTTTGAGTGACATGTATTCTCATTGTAAACACAATGTTTTTATGAAATTTATTAAGGCTGCGTTTATACTTTTGCCTGAAAGTAATATGATGCCTCCTGTGCGGTCATTTATGTATACATGTGTATAACCTGAAAGATTGCAGTCGTCGGCTTCAGCCCCCACGCATGTAATGCGGAGGTGTTCGTAGAAGACGCGTGTTCACACTTAACCCAACGTCTTGGTCCTATTAAGGAGGTGATAGCGCAGCGAACGAGGCAACTGGACTATAATGCTTTAACACTTTCACTTAAGCTATAGGAGTTTGATGGTGGGGCTACTATATAGCCCCTATTGGCTCCACATTCTCCCGAATTCGGGGTGCGTACATGCCTGGCCGGGAAACGGCCCTTTGTTAAGGTGGAGGAATTCTAACATTCTGATAGGTCATCGAGTGGTTGACCAGTCTCATGCTATATCATGACAGTCAGTTTTCGGCTTTCTCTACTGAGGTGCTCGTCCGGATGACCCGGGGCACAATCGCAGTAGTTCTCCTAGTGCTACCTTAGCCGATAGAGCGGAACATAACGTACCAAAACATAGGAGCCGGGCAAACCCAACATTTGACCAAAGACATGATTCGGAGCTGATGCATATAAGGCCAAACTCGAGACGCCGAACACTCCCTAAGGTATTCGGTCTTTATGGTATAAACCGGGCCTAAATAGTGCCCTTTGTAAGAAGCCCCTGGTGTCCATGTACGTGCATTATTCTGACGCGGCCACATGCCAAGATGCCAGCATCCTTCTCAATTGTACTGAGAATCCGAGGGATGTGTATCAACAAGAGACAGTAAAAAAGGTTTGACGCAGGGTCTTAATCTAAAAAGAATCTTGGGACGGGTCCCTGCTGCACGTCTGCGCCTGTGTCTCAGTTGTGCCATATCCCGGACGGATGTAGCACGGTGGTCATCTGCAAAAGAAAGGAACTTAGGTGAAAAGTTGTCGTGCAAAAAGGTAGGTTTTAAAGAAACCATGTAAATTTCAAGATGAGTAAAAATTGCCACTTGTCTGCGCGCGTTGAGCCCCTTGTGTTTATGAGAGGGGTGTGGCCATCAAACCTGTACGAATTTCATATAGCTGTGCCGGACTCGTCTAACCGTGTCCGTGGTCTTGACGACCTATCGAGTACTTTAGCTGGTGAGGCCGTTTTAGTGTGCGGCTGCCAAGGTAGTCGCACTCTCTTCAGCGCGCAGGGATTGCTTAATATTTCCATTCGCTGTAAGATGCCACGTGGACCGGGCATCTTAAGCGTAAGGGAAGCGTAATGCATATTGCATTAAAGCGAGCGAAAGCTTCGCGTCCAAGTAGTGCTTGATAGCCACTTTGGAACGGAGCAATGTGGAATGTTAAATTTTCACTACGGAAGTTATCGGGGAAGCCGAATATAACCTCTAGTAGCAGGGAGCCCGTGCAATGAGCCCCTGGGCCTGGCGTTACTCCATTAAGGGTAGTATTGCTGAGGCAAATTTTCATTGGGTCTATCCCCATTTTACGGATTGTATCCTGGTATATCAGTTTTAAACTGCTGCCACCGTCCATCAGGACTCGTGTAAAGTGGTATCCGTCAATTATTGGGTCTAATACCAGGGCAGCCCATCCTGCACGGCGGATACTTGCTGAGTAATCACGATGGTCGAAAGTGATCGGTTGAGACAACCAGTGGCAGGACTCCGCGGTGATAGGCCCTTGGGCATATTTTTCTGGGAGTGCCGCTTTGTTTCTCCCCTTGATCACGTGTAACACGTTTACTATTTTGACTTCTAGTGGAAATTTTCTTTGTTCCCAGTGTCTTGCTTGAGAGGCTCATCCTCGTCTTCGCTTGGTGTATCCTCCCCCTTGTGTACGGAGTTGAGCTTGCCGGACTGCTTGAAGACCCAACATTCTCTGTGGGTATGATTAGCGGGTTTACCAGGGGTGCTATGGAACTGACATATTTGGTCCAGAATTTTGTTGAGGCTAGACAGTTCATCCTTGGCGCCTTTAGAGGGCGGCTTTTGCTGTCGTGGCCGAGAGCTTCTGAATCCGGTGTTTACCGCCGTGCTCTTCGGGCTGTCTTCTTTATTCCGACGCTTATTTTTTTTGCTGCGTCGTGATTTCCCGCTTTCATCTCTAACTTTGGATGTACTTGGGTCGTTGGTGCTGCATCTGGCTAGCCAGCTGTCCTCACCCACACAAAAGCGGGTCATGAGGCTTGTTAATGCTGCCATTGTTCTCGGCTTTTCTTGGCCGAGGTGTCTGGCAAGCCATTCGTCGCGGACGCTATGCTTAAAAGCTGCCAAGGCTTCGGCGTTCGGACAATCAACTATTTGGTTCTTTTTAGTAAGAAACCTGTTCCAAAGCTTTCGGGCTGACTCTCTGGGCTGTTGAGTTATATGACTCAAATCGTCCGCATTCGGTGGTCGGACATAAGTCCCTTGAAAATTTGCCCGAAAAGCGTCTTCGAGCTCTTCCCAGCTTCCAATGGAGTTTTCGGGGAGGCTTTTAAGCCAGTGCCAAGCTGGCCCTTTGATCTTGAGGGGTAAGTACTTGATGGCATGGAGATCATCTCCTCGAGCCATATGGATATGGAGGATATAGTCCTCAATCCAGACCCCAGGGTCTGTTGTTCCGTCGTATGCCTCTATGTTTACGGGTTTGAATCCCTCTGGAAATTCATGGTCCAGCACCTCATCGGTGAAACATAGGGGGTGTGTGGCACCCCTGTATCTGGGTGTACCGCGTTGTTCGGATGTTTGTTGTGTTGCATCGTATGCTGGAGCGCACTTGCGTGGTCCGTAGATGGATCTGGTTGCGCCGTCCTTTTGGTGCGAGCCCTCGCGTGGATCGTGTATTGGCTTATGTGTGGCGTTGTCTGCCGCTCTATGTTGGTCGTGAGGTCGTCTATCCGGCTAGGTGGCTGTTTTGATTTTTGGTTGCGGGGGATCTAAGGCCTCCTCATCGAATTCGGGTAGCAAGTGCCGCTTCGGGTAGCTCTTGGTGGGTCGCTGCTACGTTGAGTACTTGGCTCCATCTGATTCCGAGTGTGCCTTGTGCAGCCTTGAGTCTTTGCTTCTGCTTTTTTAGACTCCTCGCGGTGGCAACAAGCCTTTGACGGGAATTCTGTTGCTCCGGGTGTCTGTCCGGTGTGAGGTCGTCCGGACTATTATCTTTGACAGAGTCAGGTTGTTCGGTTTGATTCTCCGTATTGCCGTGATCCGGCGATGGTTCACCCTGCTCTAACGCTGGGTCTATATGATCGTTGTTTCTGTCGAGGCGGGATTTGCAGCGGCGCTTACGCCGCCGCTTTGACTGCTTCTCGAGGGGACAACCCTTCGTTGCGTCCTTCCGTTCCTCGTCGTCGTTTTCTTTTGGTGTGTTCACCATGTATACGTCGTGTGGTGAAGTGGGCGTCCAGTGCCCTGGGGGCAGTGGTTCCTTTTCGTCTCCTGCATCGTCGTCCATGCCGTTGATGTATTCGGAGTCGGAGTCGAGCATGTCGGTTAAGTCATCGAAAGTGGCTATTAAGTGGGTGGTGGGTGGGCTACGGATTTCTTCGTCGTCCGTATCCCAGTCCTGCCCGACATAGTTCGGCCAGGATCCTCCTGGCAAGGAGAGAGACCTTAATGAGTTCAGTATGTCGCCAAAGGGCGAGTGCTGAAAAATATCCGTGGAGGTAAACTCCATGATCGGTGCCCAATCAGATTCGATAGGTACGGGCGCAGGCAGCTCGAAGTCCGTGGCCGGAGAAGGATCCGGCAGTTTAACAACACGGCTCTCATGTAAGGTAAGGTCGATGTTTGGCTCGATCGCTGCTGAGGGTAAGGCCTCCATGGCAGGGTCCATCCACCCATCCATGGACGGCGCAACTGGCTCTGAATTGAGGGTCGGAGCGGCTGCCTGTGCGATCTCCTGAACACTGTCCGATGGTAGAGCTAAATCATACTCATCGTGACCGCGTGACGCACAAGGCAGAGGCTCGAATCCGTCAAAGATCAAGTCTCCACCGATATCGGCCGTGTAGTTTAAGCTTCCAAACCTGACCTGGTGGCCAGGGGCGTAACTTTCAATCTGCTTCATATGGCCAAGCGAATTGGCCCGCAGTGCAAAGCCGCTGAACATGAAGATTTGTCCGGGAAGAAAAGTCTCACCCTAGACTGCATTGCTATCGATGATAGTAGGAGCCATCAAGCCTAACGGGGACGACACAGAGGAACTCTCAATGAAAGCACCAATGTCGGTGTCAAAACCGGTGGATCTCGGGTAGGGGGTCCCGAACTGTGCGTCTATGGCGGATGGTAACAAGAGGCAGGGGACACAATGTTTTACCCAGGTTCGGACCCTCTTGATGGAGGTAAAACCCTACGTCCTGCTTGATTAATATTGATGATATGGGTAGTACAAGAGTAGATCTACCACGAGATTAGAGAGGCTAAACCCTAAAAGCTGGCCTATGGTATGATTGTATGTTGTAGTTGTTGTGTCCTACGGACTAAAACCCTCCGGTTTATATAGACACCGGAGAGGGTTAGGGTTACACAAGGTCGGTTACAAGGAGGAGATATCCATATCCGTATTGCCTAGCTTGCCTTCCACACCAAGTAGAGTCCCATCCGGACACGAGACGAAGTCTTCAATCTTGTATCTTCATAGTCCAACGGTCCGGCCAAAGGATATAGTCCGGCTGTCCGGAGACCCCCTAATCCAGGAACTCCCTCAGTCCTGAAAATGAAATATGATTTTTTTGTAGAATATTTAAGAATTATTGGCACTGAGAACACACTAGGGGGACCCACCATGTGCCCATGAGGGTGGAGGGCGCGCCCCGTGCCTCGTGGACCCCACGTGGGCCCCCTCCACTTATTCTTGCACCCACACACTTTGTCTTCCTCCAGAAAAAATCATCCAGCAGCTCAAACCCGAGTTCTAGCTCATCTTGCTGCCATTTTAGATCTCCTTGCTCAAAGCTCCATTCATAAAACTGCTTTGGGGGATTGTTCTTCGGTATGTGAATCCTCCAATGGTCCAATTAGTTTTTGTTCTAGTGCTTTATTTATTGCAATTTTTTGCTGCTTAGGTGACCCTGTTCTTGAGCTTGCATGTCAAATTTATGTGGTCAAAAGTAGTTCTATTGCATGATATGGCCTCTAGGCACTTGTGGGAGTAGTTGCTATCAATCTTGTTGAGTTTGGTTCACTTTTATTTTAAGTTATTAAAAATTTCAGAAATTTTTCAGAGGAAGAAGTATGTTTAGGAAAATGTACCAAGGTGGTTCCTCAAGGAAGCAAGGACCCAGGCCCGTAATAAGAGCCGGACTATGAACTACCAAGAGAAGCTCAAGTGCGGCCTTGTGAATGGCTGTCAGAAGATTTTATGGTCCAAGCAGGAATTAAGGAGGAATTTGACGCATATGTGCGTAATGCTGAACTTGAGAGCTTCATGTTAGATAAGTGCCCCCAATATTATCACCTAACTGATTCCTTTGTGAGAAGGTTTAAATTTACATCATCACACAATTCTCACACTGTCCTATTTGATCTGTATGATAAATCTTATACCATGGACTTATAAGATTTTAATACTGCTTGTAAACTCCCGTAGTGGGGTAATGTTAGTGAACCTCGCAAATCTGAATTTAAAGAATTTCATGCTAGTATCACTGTGGGGGAATCTAGAGAAATAACACAAGCTACCATACGGAGCACTCATTTTCCTGCCATACATTATTTTGCTCTATTTATAGGTAGATGCATTAATGGTAAGGATGAGGCATGTCACATGTGTGTTCCCGATCTTAGTGTTCTCAAGAGTGTTGTATTAGGAGATAAACAATATAACTTGGTGGCTATTATTGCACATAGGTTGCATATTAACGGTTTAAGTGGAGATTTGTTTGGTGGAATTTATGCAACTCGTGTAGCTAACTATCTTGATATACCCATTCATGGAAATGATATTGAGTTACCTCCTGCTTATCTAGATTATAATGCTATGGTTCGCCATCAGTTTATTGAGAGGAATGAACAACCTCTCCAGTATTGACTAATCTTTGACAGGCGTTGCACTGTCCATGTTGCTCTCCCTGCTCCTGCTTTCTTTGACTTTCAGACAAATGGTAGATATGTTATAACCAGGGAGGAGGCGAACAAGTACGAGAGGAGGACGGAGGCAGCTCGCCTCCAAGCTGCAGCTCGTCAGGCAGTAGCTGCTGCATCTCAGTATGACCCTAGCTACAACTTTGGATTTCCACCAGGCCAGCCATGGCCATAGACCAACTTAGGCCAAAAGCCTAAGCTTGGGGGAGTGTGTATTCCTCACCGATATTACATTCATGTTCACACACTCATTCCAGTTGTCGGTGCTCATACTTTTTCATTGTACTATCCATGCTAGTTTATTTTCTTTTTAAGCATTCTTCTTGTGTGTTTGAAAACCTTAAGAAAAAAATTAGTTGCAGCTTTTAGCTAGTTTATCTTTATTACTTGTAGTAGTAGTAATTAAAAAGAAAACCCAAAAAGATTTCTCGTTCTTGTTTTGCCTGTTGGGAGCTTTCCTGTGTAAATAGTTTTGTTTCTTTTCTTTTCTTTGGGGGTTGAGAGGAGAAGACCATGATGAAAATGTTGAGTGGCTCTCATATGTATTATTGTTGATCTAACAAAGAGCCCATATTACCTTGTCTTCTCCCTTGAATTGAATGCTTGTAGATTCCAGCTTAGTCCCATGCACGCGCACTATTATTATTATCCACACTATTCGGTTGTGCAAGTGAAAAGCAATAATGACGATATATGATGAACTGATTGAGATGAGAAAAGCTGGCACGAACTCGGCCTATCTTGTTTTTGTAAATATGATTAGTTCATCGTTCCTGATTCAGCCTATTATGAATGAAACATATTTGCAATGACAGATAGAGATTATAGTTGCTCATGCCATGCTTAATTTGCTAGGAGTTTATAATGGTTTACCTTGCGTGCCAACATGCTATTAAAATGGTTGTGCTGTGGTATGATAGGGTGGTATCCTCCTTTGAACAATTTGAGTGGCTTGACTTGGCACATGTTCACGCATGTAGTTGAAACAAAATCAACATAGCCTCCACGATATTTATGTTCATGGTGAATTATATCCTACTCATGCTTGCATTCAGTGTTGATTAATTTTAATGCATGTTCATGATTGTTGTCGCTCTCTAGTTGGTCGCTTCCCAGTCTCTTTCTAGCCTACACTTGTACTAAATGGGAATACTGCTTGCGCATCCACTTCCATAAACCCCAAAAGTTATTCCATATGAGTCCACCATACCTTCCTATATGCGGTATCTACCTTTCGTTCCAAGTAAATTTGTATGTGCCAAACTCTAAACCTTCAAATGAAATTTTGTTTTGTATGCTCAAATAGCTCATGTATCAACTAGGGCTGTCTATATCTTCCATGCTAGGCGGGTTATTCTCAAGAGGAGTGGACTTCGCTCCTCATTCACGAGAAAATGGCTGGTAACTGGGATGCCCAGTCCCACGCTACAATCAAATCAAAATAATTGCAAACAAAACTCTCCCGGGATTGTTGTTAGTTGGAGGCACCCGTTGTTTCGGACAAGCCATGGATTGATGTTTGTTGGTGGTAGGGGGAGTATAAACTTTCCCGTTCTATTTGGGAATCGCCTATAAGTGTGTAGCATGGAAGATATCGAGATCTCTCGGTTGTTTTGTTGACAATGAAAGTATACCGCTGAAAATATTATTCATCTCTAATTCCAAAACAGAGCTCTAGCACCTCTACAAATCCCTGCTTCCCTTTGTGAAGGGCCTATCTATTTACTCTTATGCTGAGTCATCGTTCTCTTATTAAAAAGCACCAGTTGGAGAGCACCGCTGTCATTTGCATGTATTATTATTAGTTTACATTGAGTATGACTCTGACTGGATCTCTTTTACCATGAATTACAATTGCCAGTCAGCCCTTGATCTTCAGAGGTGCTCTGCATTTATGTTTTGCGGTCTCAAAAAGGGCTAGCGAGATACCATCTTGTTATATCATATTATGATTGTTTCGAGAAAGTGTTGTCATCCGAGATTTACTATTATTGTTTGCTAGTTGATTATGTCATTGATATGAGTAAACATGATACCTAAATGTTATTGTGAATATGGTTAGTTCATAATCTTTGCTGAAAACTTGAATGATGGCTTTACATATTTACAACAACAAGAGCAAACGGAGTTTGTAAAAGGTTTTCTTTATCACTTTCAATTTATCAAATGAATTTCTTGAGGACAAACAAAGGTTTAAGCTTGGGGGAGTTGATACTGTTGGATTTCGGGTTCCGGCAAAACCCTTGAGGTTCGAACACTGGGGTGCGCACAAAGATCTCTCCCCCTCTGTAGCTCGCACACTCTATGATCTCATGGCCTAGCTTGACGAACCCAAAGAACATGAGACATAAGATTTATACTGGTTTGGGCCATTGTTGTGGTGTAATACCCTACTCCAGTGTGGTGTGGTGGATTGCCTCTGGGGCTGAGGATGAACAGTTACAAGGGAAGAACAGCCTCACGAGGAGAGATGTTCTTGTGCTTGGTGAACTTGTCTGGTGGCCTTGGTGGAATGGATCTAGTCCAAGATGAGATGTGTCCCTACGGTGGTGGCTAGTCCTATTTATAGAGGCCCTGGTCCTCTTTCCAAATATTGAGCGGGAAGGGATCCCACAATGGACAAATTCGAAGGAGACAACTAATACAAGCTATCCTGACAAAAGTAGTCTTTGCCTGCCAAAGGCTCTGGTGGTGACGCCGTCTTGGGCTCCACGATGACCTTCGTCCTGCCATCCTACTGGTCTTGGTCTTGTTGCACCGATATGGAAACCTTTGCCTGATGCCTCGGGACTCCTCGTCTGCACTTTCCCCTTTAGCACCAAAGAGGAAATGAGGACACTGCGCGCTGTCGCCCGCCAGGCGCCAGTCATCATGGCTTGCGTCACAGAAACCTCGCAAGGTGTCCCTCGCCTAGATCTCTCCGCCCCTCGCGAGCGAGACTGGTGAGGCCGCCCCTGAGGAGCTCTCGCGTCGTCCGCCTCACGAGGCTTGGCCCCTCACGAGGGTCTTGAATGTTTGCTGGTGAAGATGGGCCGTACAGGGCCGCTGGTTGAGCCACGCTGCGGGCCGCGGGCAGGAAAGTCTGGGGACCCCCGTTCCCAGAATGCAGACAGTAGCCCCTGGGCCCACGGAGCGCTCAGGCTTGGCTTCAAGGAGAAGCCAAAGGGCAAGCGCGTAGCGCCACGGGCCCCATCAGCCTGCCGCCCCAATAGCCCGCGGCCCTGCCTGACACGTGGAGGTCGATTGGACGTGGGCGGCGCCGCTTCCCCACGCAGCCTTGATATCCGCCTGGCTAGGTGGCCACGGCGTCCCACACAGTTATTTCCCCCTTGCTGGCGACGCACCCTCTGACTCCTTTGCTTCCTCGAACCTCAGCTTCCTTTCCCAATCCAACCTGAGCTCTGTCCTCCCCATCGTTATGGCACCGAACCGGACGGAGAAAGGGAAGAAGCCCCTGTCCTCGGTCAACCCGCCTCCTACTGTCGAGCCCGCTGTTGGCCGATCACGGGTGCTCAATGAGGAGGCCATGGACAAGGTCCGTCTTGCACTCGCCACCAGCTTCAACGAATGGGGTAGGATGGCGGCCTGGTCGGCATCCCTAGCTTCTCTTGATAGAGCAGCCACCGAGGTCTAGTTTTTCGTCGATGCCCTGTGGGCCGGTCTGGTTCCCCCCTTCTCCGTCTTCTTCAATGTCGTGCTTTCCCATTACCAGATTCATCTGCTGCACTTAGATCCCCAATCTATCACTCTTCTTGCCATCTTCGCCTTCGCCTGCGAGGCCATGGTGGGCATTGCCCCCTCGGTGGCCCTTCTGCGCCATTTCTTCTCGCTGCACTTGACAGACCCCCAGCAACACTCGGGGTGCCTGAGCTTCCAGGCCGTGGTGGCGACGGCCGGCTCGTGGATTGACTTTGAGCTCCCGCTGTCTAGGAGCGAGTTCCGGACGCGGTGGGTATATGTGGATGTCGGAGTGCTCAGCCCTTTGCTCTCACCTCCGTCTGCGCCCGCTGTTCCCAGCTCCGGCTGGGGTCAAGAAGCTTACGAGCCCCCGCCTCGCCTTCATCTAGCTCCGGATGAGGAGGTTGAAATACCTTGGCTTGCCCGCGCCCATGGTGATGAAGGAGTTCCTCCGACACCGCATCGCCCCTCTTCAACGCCATTCCCAGTTGATGTGGTCCTTATCTGTCGGCTTGGATCGCATGATGCTCTAGGAGTCAGAGCTTCCGCTTGCGGCACGAAGAACATTGCTCGAGGTCCTGGCGGGCAACCCCTTGCCAACCGATATGCCACCGTAGGGCTGTCTCTTGTACTGCTGCCTGAACAGGGTGGAGTTCGCAGGCCAGATGCCCCCCTTTAATGGATGGGGGTTGCATCCGGTTGGCCTTGAGGGGTCCCATGAGAACCCCATCACCATGGTGCCCATCTTTGCTACCTGCACCGAACTTGCCCCAAGAGTGGACGCAGGGGGGCAAGCATCACCGGAAACTGGAGGCGCGAGTGGCGCGGCGTTGGAGCCGCCCGCAGTTCCTGAGGCGTCAACTTCGAGAGCCCACAACTCCTGTGCTGAGGAAGCAGTTGAGGGGGCGATGCAACCCGCTGCTCCCGAGGCCTCTAGAGGCCGTCATGAGGAGGTATTTGATGGATCTCCCCAGCTTGGTGCTCCCGAGGTCATCCCCTCGGGTGCTTCACCAACCACGCCCTGCGATGGTCGCCACGCGCGATGCTTCAGCCGGCTCCGTGTAGACTTCGATGCGCTCCGCAAGAGGAAGGGGTCCCCAAGCTGCGGCAACGGCGCTTTTCAGCCGTTGAAACAGAGGAAGTACATCGCCATAGATGAGTAAGTACCTTATCTCTGTGATTCCTTGAGTGATGCTTCCCTTCCTGACGGTGGTTCTTCAGGATCCCATCTGCTAAGGCCGTGAAGCCCCTCGGGAAGCAAACCCCTCATGCCTCGGATCTTCTGCCGGCCTTGAGCGTCCCAGGCCAATATGCTACCCCCGTCGCAGGGTTGGCTGGAGAGGTAGATGCGCTGGCTTGGCAGCTTGAGCCCGCGCTCCTGCCGTCTCTTCTTCGTGGCCTCGTCGGGGGTGTGCTGAGCGTGCCGAGGTCTCCTCCTGTGGTTATGGACGATGACTGGATGGCTTCGGTCTTGGTTCCTTCTTCCAGTGGCGAGCCCTATCCTAACCGGGCTCCTGTCGAAGCCCAGTCGGTGTCCGGAGGGGCGCCAGCCCCCAGCCCCCTGCGAGAAGGGGGCGAGCCGCTTCGGGTCCTGTCGACGGCCCCTGCCGTGGAGGATGGAGTCGGCCGCATGCTCAAAGCTGCGCATGAAAGGAGCGTCGTCCGCCGTGAGCTCTTCCGGGAGGCAACGGGCGCGATGAATCGGCTTGGCGGGGAGCTCGCGGATGTAGATGCGCGCCTCGAGGCCGAGGGTCTTTGGTTGGTGGAAGAGTGGCATAAACTGAAGGTGGCTATCAACCTCGGGCGCCGCCAACATGAGCTTCATAACGTGAAGGCCGAGGTGTCTCTTGCGACCTCACGCGAAGCTTGCGCCCGAGCCTTGGGGGGAGCCCGGAAGCTGATCAACGTCGCGAGATCATGGAGAAACGCGTGTGGGAGCTCCAAGCCTGGAGTGCCTCCCTGGAGCGGCAAGTGGAGGCGTGCAAGGCCGCCCTAGCGTCGATGAAGGGGACGCCTGCCGAGGAGGAAGAGATCCTGAGGCATGAGGAAGCGCTGGCGCTGGAAGCCACGGAGCGCAGCCTCGAGCTCGAGCGGTTGGAGATGAGGGAGCGCCAGGTTGCCCAAGCTGAGGATGCTATTGGCGCGCGAGAGGCCAAGGCCCAGGAGGAAGTCGATCATCGGGCGTCCGAGGCTCGCGCAGATCTTGTGGGCAGGTACGACCTGAAGTTGAAGCTTGTGGAAGCCGAGGCGATGGGCAGGACCAATGCGCTCAGGTCAGGGTTGGATGAGGCTGAATGTCACGAGAAAGCCGCCGTAGCTGCCCTGTCTTCAGTGCAAGCCGAGCTGGCTTCCGCACGTGCCGAGCTGCTTTCACTTCAGCAGCGGGTCGCCGATGCCGAATCCTCCACGTAGCAGGGCATGGAGGAAGCGCTCCGGCGGCGGACGCTGGAGCGCGAGCACGCCCCCATGCTCCAAAACCTCAGGACCAGAGCCAACGCGGTGCTGGGCGCTATCTATGACGAAAATGCACCTCATCCCCACTCAGATGACTATGCCAGTCACCTCCTTTTCTTCACCGACGTGGTGACACTCCTGGAGAATCGATTCGAGAGGGCTCGCATGCTTGTCGAGGAGAGGAGTCGCGGCCTGCTCAAGCGCGCGTTCTCCCGTGTCTTCAGCCACCTCCAGAACACCTACCCCAACTTTGACTTCGACACCGCCATTGCCCCCGTGCCCGAGGCCATCCGGGACAACCTGGCACGATGGGTAGAGGACAATGTGGACACCCTAGTCAGAGCCTTCACCTCCGAGGACGACGCGGTGGTGGTCGTTGCGGATGAAGGTGACGTGATCGACGATGGTGCGGGTGACGCTGACAATCGTGACGGTGATGCTGGGGACGAGGATGGTGGCGCCAGCGACGGTGACGATGATGCCAGCGACGCGTCTGAGGGCGTCCCGGAGGACGCGGCGAATGATATGTCCGATTGAGCCCGTGCTCTCTCATTGCTGAGCCTGTAAGCGAAAACTTGGGCACGACCCTGAAAGTTGTGACAACATTTTGGGAGGGGGAGCCCCTCATGTAAACAAATTGCTACCTCTATTCCTTAGGCCAAGCTGAAGATGTGTGTGTTTTACGGGCCCGCGAGTCATGTCGCGAGTTTACTACTAAAATTTACCTTGGTCAGGACCGGTTTCCGGCTAGTTCATGAGGTCGTGATCTCCTGAAGGGCCTGCTGATTCGCCCGAGAGGGCGCCGTGAGGAGCAAGCGCCAGCCGTGGAAGGGCGTGCACGCCGCGCACGCGTGCCGTGCCCAGCCCCCGCTCTCGAGGGGCTTGCGAGGGGGAGGCAATAGGTGCGAACTCTGAGTCGGGCAAGGAACCAGATGGCAAGAAATCGAACGAACGAGAAAAGTCACCCCCCCCCCCGTGCATAGGACTAAAAATTCAACTTCAACTTAAATCGAAAGCCAGAAACAGGGCTATAGAAAAGAGGTTAAGAGCAAATGGCCACGTCCGGCACATAGTCTAGTCTTCTTGTCTTCTCACCAGCGGGGAGCTAAGTGCTGCCACTAGGCGTGGGAGCGAGTCCCCGAGGCCTGAGGGCGGCGCTCCTGAGACTCCGGGGCATGTACAACCCCACTCATTATTACATGAGAGTGTCACGAGCGGAGATCTTGTAAGTGCATCTAGTGCCACCCCTAGTTGGTTTTGGAGTATTGACGACAAACCTGGTTGAGGGACTAATGTGTTTGTGAGAATAGCAGGATAACACAGGTAGTAGTCCCTCATTGATTCGGTTTACCTACCAGAGATGACCCCTAAAAATGTGTGAAGACATTGAAGACAATGGTGGTCTATGAAGAGTTTCACATTGAAGACTATGACATGAGAAGACATTGTACGAAGACTGTGGATTGCGAAGACATAGTTCTTTCGTAGTTTCCTTCTCTTCTTTGTTGAGTCATAGGAACCACCGTACTGTTAAGTGGGGTCTAAGTGAACAAATTCAGAGTGACTGAAGTGATGCTCAACCAAATCATATGTCTTCGAGTGAAGACAATGAGAGCAAATCTTATCCAGAGCTGGATAAGTCAGCTTTACTTGTAGCCCAAGTCAACCTGCCGCGTGTGTTTGAAATCTGACCGTTAGACACGTGTCAGTTCCTTAGTGACCCAGGGTCATTTCGGACAAATCAGGTTGGGTTGCCTAGTGGCTATAAATAGCCCACCCACTACACCATAAATTGGTGGCTGCTCAGAGTTAGTGCATGCTTTTGTCGTTTGAGAGCAACCCACCTCGAAGCCTTTGAGAGAGAAATCCTTGCGAGGACAAAGCCCTAAACACCCAGAGCCAAAGAGTGTTAGGCATCACTGAAGTCTTTCTGTCTGCGTGATCTGAAGACTTCTTACACTTGAGGACTGTGAATCCTCCAGCCAGTTAGGCGTCGCGTTCTGAGCATCCAAGAGTCATTGTGGATCGCTGGCGAACGAAGTCTGTGAAGGTTTGGAAGTCTACCTTGAAGACTTACCAGAGTGATTGGGCGAGGACTATGTGTCCTTAGCTCAAGGGGAATAAGGTGAAGACGCGGTCTTGTGAGTTGAATCTCAGCCTCCCTAAGTAGACGTACATTTGTCACAACAACTGGAACTGGTCTAAAAAACACCTGTCCTCACCAAGCAACTGGTTCTATCCTTACCTCTCTCTTTACTTACTGTTTGTCTTCGTGAAGTCATTGCCTGCTTGTATGATATGATTGACTTCACTATGTGAAGACTGTTGATTGGTTTCATACTTTCTTCCATCTTGATCCATACTACCTAGCTGCTGATAGTCTTCATGCTTTCACTTCATTTGCTTACTTGACTATGGCCTGTCTAGTGTAGTCTACCTTCCACTGCATATCAATAGGTTCATTTCTTCTGTTTGTCTTCAAAACCCGCGTGTTTTGAAGACTTTCATAAAAATCACCTATTCACTCCCCCTCTAGTCGATAACTAGCACTTTCAATTGGTATCAGAGCAAGGTGCTCCCTTGTTCTGTGTGATTTGGTTTAACCACCTGGAGTTTTAGCTATGTCGACTGCAGGGATAATCAAAGTCTCCGCCGCGTGCCCTGTCTTCGATGGCACTGATTACCCTTACTGGAAGAATAAGATGCGCATGCATCTTGAAGCTGATGTCGACCTCTGGTATGTCATCAAGAATGGCGTTCCCAAGGATGGTGAAGGCGTCACCGCAGCTGATGTCAAGAAGTTCATTCAACTGGATTCCACTGCCAAGAACATCATTTGTGGTCATCTGACCAAAGGATAGTATGGCCGTGTGAGTGCTCTGGAAACTGCAAAGCTAGTCTGGGACTGGCTCTCCAAGGTCAATGAAGGCGTCTCAACTCAGAGAGACTCAAGGATCAGTGTTCTTCGCAATCTCTTCAACCGTTTCAAGAGAAATGACAATGAGAATGTTCAGCTGACGTTTGATCGCCTCACTAATATCACAAATGAGCTTCATGCACTCGGCGCCACTGAAATCACCAAGCATGAAATCGTCAAGACACTCTGGAGATCACTCGACAGCGTATTTGACACCTTGGCCTTGATGATTCAAGAACACCCTGACTTCAAGACTCTCGATCCGTCTGACATACTTGAGAGGCTCAACACACATGAATTCCAGCTATCTGAGAAACGAGACATCTATGGTCCCAACTATGGCCGAGCTCGCGCCTTGAAGGCAAAGGCCGTTTCCTCATCTGAAGAAGAATCTGACTGCAGTTCTGAGGATCCTGAAGACATTGGAAAGGAGCTTTCCATGCTCGTGAAGAAGTTCCAAAGGTTCACTAGGAAGAAAGGCTCCAGACCGTCTTCAAGATCCAGCTCAAGAACTGATGAAGCTTCCTCCCGTGACTACAAGAAGAGAACATGTCACAAGTGCAAGAAACCTGGTCACTACATCTCTGAATGTCCTCAGTGGGACAATGAGAACAACAACAAGAAGAAGAGCAAGGAATATGATTTTGATGACAAGAAAAAGAAGAAATCCTCAAAGTCTTCTTCTAAGTCTTTGTCAAAGTCTTCATCACACGAGAATTGCTCATCTAGCAAGGGTCGTGCATTTGTTGGCAAGGAAATGGATTCAGAGGAGGAGTCTGCATCTGAGGAGGTGGAGATGGAGTCTGAAGAGTGAACGTGCATTATATCAACTAGAGGGGGGGTGAATAGGCGATTTTTATGAAAGTCTTCAAAACATGGAAGTTATGAAGACAAACGATAGAAATAAACCTATTACCCTGCAGCGGAAGGTAGACTACACTAGGCAAGCCATAGTCAAGTATTCGATAGAGTGAAAGCACAATGACTAATAGCAGCAATGTAGTAAGGATCAGGTAGGAAGATATTATGAAGCCAAACAGAACACGCAGTCACTCAGTGAAGATAAAAGATAGTGCAATCATACAATGACTTCACAAGGAGTAACAGTACGTAAAGAGAAGGGAAGGATGAAACTAGTGACTCGTTGAAGATAATGATGTGTTGGACCAGTTCCAGTTGCTGTGACAACTGTACGTCTGATTAGGGCGGCTAGGTATTTAAACCTGAGGACACACAGTCCCGGACACCTAGTTCTGAACACGCAGCTCAGGACACCCAGTCCTCACCTTATTCCCCTTGAGCTAAGGTCACACAGACCTCGCCCAATCACTCTGGTAAGTCTTCAAGGTAGACTCCCAAACCTTCACAGACTTTGTTCACCGGCAATCCACAATGTCTCTTGGATGCTCAGAATGCGACGCCTAACCGGCTGGAGGATTCACAGTCCTCAAGTGTAATAAGTCTTCAGATCACACAGACAAGAAGACTTAAGTGATGCCTAATTCTCTTTGGCTCTGGGTGGTTAGGGCTTTATCCTCGCAAGGAATTCTCTCTCAAAGGCTTCGAGGTGGGTTGCTCTCAAACGACAAAAGCCGTACACTAACTCTGAGCAGCCAACCGTTTATGGTTGTAGGGGGTGGGCTATTTATAGCCACTAGGCAACCCGACCTGATTTGTCCGAAATGACCCTGGGTCACTATGGAACTGACACGTGTTCCAACGGTCAGATTTCAAACTCACACGGCAACTTTACTTGGGCTACAAGCAAAGCTGACTTGTCCGACTCTAGACAAGATTCGCTCTCATAGTCTTCACTCGAAGACATAGGTTTTGGTTAAGCATCACTTCAGTCATTCTGACTGGTTCTCTTGGACCCCACTTAATAGTACGGTGCTTCCTATGACTTAACAAAGAAGAAGAAAAAGAACTACGAAGGATCTAAGTCTTCAAGCTCCATAGGCTTCATGCGATGTCTTCTCTTGTCATAGTCTTCAATGTGAATATCTTCATATACCACCTTTGACATCAATGTCTTCATACATTTTTAGGGGTCATCTCTGGTAGGAAAACCGAATCAATGAGGGACTTCTACCTGTGTTATCCTGCAATTCTCACAAACACATTAGTCCCTCAACTAGGTTTGTCGTCAATACTCCAAAACCAACTAGGGGTGGCACTAGATGCACTTACAATCTCCCCCTTTTTGGTGATTGATGACAAACTAGTTGAAGTTTTCAACGGGGAATATAATATGTGAAATTGTTAAGGATAAGGAATTGTCTTCATAAGTTGCAAGGGCTCCCCCTGAAGATGTGCATATAAGTAGTTTGCTTTTGGAATGCAAATGCACATGGCAGGTTGTGCTTGTGGAGATCCTCTTCAACTTATGATGACAATCCACTATGCATGTGAAGGTATGTGAAGATAATGACATGCATAATGGAAAATGGACATCTGCAAAATGATATAAGTGCGGAATTTATCGTCGCACATGCGGAATTTATCATCGCATCACAAAATGGCAAATAGGTAGCAGATGACCATCGAGTTTAAGTGTTACAACTCAAAGAACCAAATGTATCAAAACAAGAGTTGTAAACACGAAGCAAAATATGAAGCACCCGCCCATATGGACCCGCTTGAAGACTATTAAACTCATATGCTTCTCCCCCTTTTGTCACTAAGGACCAAAAAGGTTTAAAGTCATAGAGCCTCTACTCGTTCCCATGAAGAGTAGGTGAAGCAGCAGGGTCGTTGGTGATGTTCGGCGGTGCAGAAGAGCTTGGAGCAGTGTTGAAGCGTGCTGAAGGAGGCGGCGGTGAAGTAGCATCGTCGTCATCCTCGATCACTCTGGCATTTACAGTTGTAGCAGAGGAAGAGAACTTAGAGTCTTCAAGAGATGGAGTTCTTCACAGCACTGCCCTTCTAGGAGGTGTGGAGTCAAACTTGAAGTGCTCAGAGAAGCCATCCTCTTGAAGATCATCTTCAGAACACATCAGCGTCAGCCCTTTCCATGTGCGTCGAGAGGTTTCATGAGCAACAAAGGCATTCTTGGTGACAAGATTGCGAATGCGATTAACATCCACCAAGAGGCTTTGCATTTGACGCTTCAGCCAGTCATGATGCCTATCCTGTTTCTGATGAAGAGCCACAAGAAGCTCTTGGTCATTGAGAACACGAGTGCGCTTCTTGGGTCGTGGGGCAGTTGTACTGTCAGTGGCTTCAGTGAGAGCAGGATGCGGTGCACGCGTAGTGCCAGCCAAAGGATACACACGAGTGACTGCTTCAACTCCTTCAATGTTCTGAGAAAAACTTTGATGCTCTGCATTCTGAAGACTTAGAGGTTCCTTGGCAGGATCAGGATAGATGGCTTCAATAGACATATCCACATCAGGCAGAAAAATCCGATGATTGCGAGCAGATGGCTGATATGAGATAGCGGAGTGAAGTTTGATCAGCCTCATTACCCATGGGGCGTAGAACTTGAAGCCAAACAGATCAGAGCCTGATGCAGCAAGTTGGCGAATGAAGAAGTCCTGTGCATTGAAGCATTTTCCATGAAGAATATAGAAGACCAAAGTCTTCATTGCACCTTCCAGCTTGGCATGTGGAGAGTGCCCTTTGATGGGCCAGAGAGTTCGCCTTATGATGTGATAAATAGTCCTTGGCAGATACTCTAGGTCTTCAACAAAGAACTCTTTGGGATATGCAGCATCTTGGGGTAATGGCTTCATCATGCTGAGCATCTGACTCATGTTAGGTTCAGGCTTCTGAAAGATGCTCTCCACAGCTTCACTGTGAAGTTGATAGCCAGATTCGTAGAGATCGCTAGGAGTGGGTAGACCAGTGAGCTCAATGATGTCAAAGGCTTTGGCTTCGTGATGAACGTTTCCTATCATCCACTCCAGGACCCAAGTCTTTGGATCTCTGTTATACCCGCGGATGTGAAGTGTGGCATAGAATTGGAGCAACAACTCTTCATTCCAATGCTCTTGGTCAGTGACGAACGGCAGCAATCCAACCTCTTTGAAGCAATCCAGAGCTTCTTCCAGACAGGGCAGACCAGCTATTGCTTCAATATCAAGACGCTTGTGTGGGAAGATGCGACCTTGATTGTAGAGAATGCAAGAGTAATAGCTTCGTTGCGGATAGCTCTAGAACTGATCAGATGATATTCTTTCCCTTGAGTAGGGGTTCCTGGAGCTATTGAAGAATGTGTTGTCTGCTCTGAAGCCATTGATATTGAAGGATCCAGGTGCTGATGCAGGACCTGGGAACCTGGGCAATCTTGGGGTTGGCTTCTGTACCTGAGGCATGTGCTCAACATGATAGTCGAACTGAGGACCGGCATCAGGCGTGGGAACAGAAGCAGTGGGATTAGTGGCTTCGTTGACTTCTGATGCTTTTGTTGGGGAGGGATCCACATTAGCTTCAGCCATGACAGCGTCAGTGGCTTCATTGGTGTTGGTGGTGGCAGCCTCAAGATTTTCAACCTCCACTTGACGAGCTGGAGGGTCGGTCACAATCACGTTCTCCTCGAGAACCGCTTCTTGGTGGGACAGGGGAGTAGCAGCTTGTGGGACTTCTTCTTCATCGGCTGATGCAGCCGGAATGTCTTCAGCAGTTTCATACGCAGAGAATGGAGGCCTTGGTCCTTTGCGAAGCCTGCGCAACGCAGGCGACGCCTGTGTAGTTGGAGTTGGATGGGCCTCAAAGTCTTCTTCCTCTTGTGGGCGATCAGCCAATGAAGCATCCTGAGCAATTGGCGTTAGAGGACGACCAATGCTGATGAGTTCGCTGTGCTCGAGCTGAGGAAGGACTGCACCATCTTCTACATGGTCATGGTGACCAATTTCTTCAGCAGCGATGGGATCATCTGCTAGAAAGTCTTCAGCTTCAGGAGGCTCTGTGAAAGCAGGCTCATGGATTGTTAGTTGGCGTTCAGCGTCAGGACGAACCATGGAAATGGGTTCAACAATCAAAGGCTCTGTGGGAGCAGCCCGTTCTTTCTTGGTCTTCCTCTTCTTCTTGGAGGGGGCAGTAGGAGAGGCTTTAGGATGTTTCCTCTTCCTGGCTTCAGCCTCAGCAGTCCTCGTCTTCTTCAGCTCTGAAGCGGTTGATCGGCCTTTTGGCTTCGAGCCAGTCATTCTAGTTGGGAAGACAATGGGATCTGCTTCCTGCCTTGGTGCGTCGGCTTCATCCGTAGCAGGCTTCTTCTTCTTCTTTGCAGCCATCCTGGGGTCGATGCCAGGACGCCCAAGGGCCTTGCGCTTCTCAGCCTCATTGTAGGCTTGCACACATCTGTCAGCCAGAACCTTCATGCGCTCACGCGAACCCTGAGCTTCTGCACGTTTCTTGAGAAAGGCTTCCTTGAGCTCGTGCAACATAATCTTGAAGTTCTTCACCTCTTGCATGCTGAGCTTGGCCATATGCTTCTTGAACTGAGATTTCTCAAAGTCAATCTTCTGCTTTAGTTCAACAATGCGCTGGGCGATAGCTAGCTCTGAAGCAATGGCGCCATGGAAGGCGACACTAAGGCCAATGGGTAGTTGCAGATCTTCGAAGCTGATGTTTGGCGTGTCAAACCACTCATCAATGAAGTTGTGGATGATTGTTACATCAAAGAGAGGCAGATCATTGAAGATTTCTGCTTCTTCTTTGCTCTTGGTGAGTTGCTCAAGAGCGTCATCTGCAAGATCTTCATCACTTGACAGATCAATGGCATCATTGCGCAGAATGGCAGCAGCTGTTAGCTCTTGGCCGGTGTGTGGCAGAGGCATCTTGACCTTCTGTGGCTTGGAGATGCGTGACAAATCTTCAGACTGCACACTGTCTTCAGAAGGTGCAGTTGCCAGTGGCTTCGCCCGTGAGATTTTTGGAGCAGAGGCAGGCTTTGAAGCTTTTGGCTGCTTTAGCTTCTTTGGCTTCGGCGCTGCAGGCGCTTCATCTGATTCAGCGTCATCTGCAGGCTCATTCACGGCTGTCCCTTGATCCACGATGTGAGTGATGAGGCCTTCAAGATTGTAGAAGGGCCCAAGAAGATTGGGTTCAGCTTCGCGAGTTCCATCGGCACGGGGAGCAGAGGGACCAGGGTTGAAGTCTAATCCCAAAGACTTCTTGTTCTGCTTCGCTGAGTTCTTGGCAAACTGGAAGTTGCGCTTGAACAGATTGTCGTCACGTCACCATAGTAGTGACGATGGGTGTGCATCTGCAGGCTGTGGCCCACGGACCATGCAGGGATAGAAGCCTTGTTCAATGGCTTCTTCTCTGGACCTGGGTTTAAGATTCTTGTATAGGATGTCTCCCCACGGTCGCTTGATGGCGTTTTTCTCAGCATATTCTTGGGTCACAAACCGGTATTTGAACCATTGTTCTGCCCAATATCTTCGAATCCACTGGATTCGGGTCTTGCGCTGATTATAATCCTCTTCAGGATCTGTCTTGTAAAGTTCTAAGAGGTCATCAGGCAGATCTCTTGATGTTCCCCCACGACGCTGTCTGCCTCCCTTCCTTACAGATTTCTCTGTAGCCATGAAGTTTAACCTGAATGACTTCAACACGTTCAAAGGCTTCGGAGGCTTTCGCTTGCTGGACAAACAGGAACTGGCTTCGGGAGAATTTATATGATGATGTAAGAATTCTGCAAATGAATGCAGACTATGAGAACCAAGGGATTCTCCCACGGACATGTACCTGTGACAGCATTAAGGTGCGAGGGAAGGGGAAGAGGTCATATGCATTCTCAGAAGATTTTGAAGATAAATCAGTTTAGAAGACATTGACCTCATCGTGTGAAGACATTCACTCATAGATAAGGAGTTGGTTCCAGATTTGTACGAATCCACGGATCAGTACAAGTGAGGAATCTAACTACTTTGTGAAGCATAAGTGAATATACTAGGCATGTTATGAGATGCAGTATGAAAGAGATCCAACTTGTGTGAATAGAAACTGCTTGTGGTAGAAAGTGATAAAGCTATAGGATCAAAGAGGCCGTAAAAAGGAGGTTTTATTTACCACACGAAGAACTGCTAGACGGAGTGGAAGAGGAGGCCGAGCAGTTCGATCGTCCGTGCCCTAACTTGGCGACGGAGGACACCTATGGCGATGGCGGAGAAGGCGATGTCCGCGGTCGGCGTGAAGACGGCGTCGGAGAGGTTGCGGCAGTGAAGCGCTTCGTCGCCGGCATCGTCGAGGGCTAGCGGTGGCGCTAGGGTTCGTGCGAGAGTGGAAGAAGAGATAATGACTGCTGTGAGGTGTGTATTTATAGGTACAGGGGCGGCACTGTGTTATTACACAGGTGCCCCTGGCGATTCGCATATGAGGAACACATGGCCATCATGCAACATATTGGGGTTTGTTCCACGTCCCACGCACGCTTGGATTGTCGGGTGGTCATTCCCACTTCTCCGGGTTTCAGGTGGAGGAATGAGCATTGAAAACGGACTTAATGGTTGTCTCTGTATCTTCTGCTGACAAGGACGCAGAGAAGACATTCGACAGTTTCAATAGAATGCATATGATTTGGAGAGATAGAGTTTGAGATAGAAAGCATAGAGAGGTTAGGGTCCGATCACATTCACTTAGTTCAAAAGATTCAACAAGAAGACATAGCTATAAGTGAATGCTGTAGAGGACGGAACACTAGTATATATATATATATATATATCTATATAATCAACATAGTGAAGATAATCATGAAGATATGTTGAGATTGAAGCCAAAACCGAATCTGAAGACATAGCAAATGTAATGCCATGAGTGAAACACTTCAAACAGAACATTTGGTGGTGACGTTACCCACCGTATAGGAAGTATTAGACCCAGACATGGCACACAATTATCGTGGCGCTCCGAAGTCAAATTCCACATTAATGTATTCACACTTAGAATGTGTGTCTTCATTGATTAAAGATATACTTTACTTCGTGTGTTGCACATCTAAGTCATCAATATGCATAAGTGTTAGGATGTGTGCCTGATCACAGGACATTTGAGGATTCCAGGATATTTAGCTCACACCGTAACTTGCAAAATCTCTTCTCATCCAAGGGCTTGGTGAAGATATCTGCCAATTGCTCTTCAGTGTTGACGTGTATAATATCAATATCTTCCTTCACAACATGATCTCTGAGAAAGTGATGACGAATTTCAATGTGCTTTGTCTTCGAGTGCTGAACTGGGTTGTTGGCAATCTTGATGGCGCTTTCATTGTCGCAGTAGAGTGGCACTTGCTTCAGATGAATGCCATAGTCCTTGAGTGTTTGCTTCATCCACAGAAGCTGAGCACAGCAAGATCCAGCAGCAATGTATTCAGATTCAGCAGTGGAGAGAGATACACAGTTCTGCTTCTTTGAAGACCAACATACAAGTGATTGTCCCAGAAAGTGACATGTGCCTGATGTAGAATTGCGATCCACTTTGTCACCAGCATAATTAGCATCCGAGAATCCAACCAGATCAAACTCTGAGCCCTTTGGATACCATAGTCCTAGAGTTGGTGTGTGAGCCAAATATCAAAGAATTCGCTTCACAGCTAAGTGATGCGACTCCTTTGGTGTCGCTTGAAATCGAGCACACATGCAAACACCAAGCATAATATTTGGCCTAGATGCACATAGATAAAGCAAACAACCAATCATGGAGCGGTATACCTTTTGGTCGAACTCTTTACCATTGTCGTCAGGACCCAGATGATGCTTGGCTGGCATTGGCGTCGTGAAGCCTTTGCAGTCTTGCATACCGAACTTCTTCAAACAATCTTTGAGATACTTCTCTTGAGATATGAAGATGCCGTTGCGTTGCTGTCGTATTTGGAGACCGAGGAAGAGCTTCAGCTCTCCCATCATGGACATCTGATATTGCTCTTGCATCATATATCCAAACTCTTCACTGTACTTCTGATTGGTGCAGCCGAAGATAATGTCATCCACATATATTTGGCACACAAACAGTTCACCATCATATGTCTTTGTGAAGAGAGTGGGGTCTAGGGAACCAGGTATGAAGCCTTTGCTCTTCAGGAAGTATTTGAGTGTGTCATACTAGGCCCGAGGGGCTTGTTTGAGGCCATACAGTGCCTTGTTGAGCTTGTATACCATGTCAGGATGTTTTGGATCTTCAAAGCCAGGCGGTTGTGCAACATACACTTCTTCTTCAATCTTGCCATTGAGAAAGGCGCTCTTCACAGCCATTTGATATAGAAGTATGTTGTGATGATTGGCATAGGCCAGCTGTATGCGTATGGCTTCAAGTCTAGCCACATGAGCAAATGTTTCATCGAAGTCAATGCCTTCCACTTGAGTATATCCTTGAGCATCGAGACGAGCTTTGTTTCTGACAACTTGACCATGCTCATCTTGCTTGTTGCGGTATATCCATTTGGTGCCTATTATGTTGTGCTTCTGAGGATCAGGACGCTTAACCAGTTCCCATACATTATTCAGCTCAAACTGTTGAAGCTCTTCTTGCATAGCTTGAATCCATTCAGGTTCCATGAAGGCTTCTTCAACTTTCTTGGGTTCTGTTATTGAGACGAATGCGAAGTGCCCACAGAAATTTGCCAGCTGAGTTGCCCTTGATCGAGTGAGCAGACCGGGTGCATTGATGCTGTCAATTATTCTCTCAATCTACACTTCATTGGCAACACGAGGATGTACAGGGCGAAGGTTTTGCTCTTGCTGATCATTGTCATTGTTAGTGGGATTGTCTTCAGGCTTAGCATTGTCTTCAGGTTGATCAGGTGCGGAGATGATAAGTTCCTCTTCAGGTTGAGCTTCAGAGGGTATGATTTCTCCGGTTCCCATAAGCTTGATTGATTCGCTGGATGGAACTTCATCTAGCATATTTGGGAGGTGCTCCCTTTGTGAACCGTTAGTCTCATCAAACCGCACATCCACTGTTTCAACCACTTTATAATGAAAGAGATTGAAGACTCTGTAGGAGTGCGAATCCTTTCCATATCCAAGCATAAAACCCTCATGTGCTTTTGGTGCAAATTTTGAAGTGTGATGTGGATCCTTGATCCAGCACCTGGCACCAAATACTCTGAAGTAACTGACATTTGGCTTCTTGCCAGTAAGGAGCTCATAAGATATCTTGTTCAGAAGCTTGTGAAGATAAACACGATTGATTGTATGGCATGCAGTATCAATGGCTTCAGGCCAGAATTTTCTTGGAGTCTTGTATTCATCAAGCATCGTTCGGGCCATCTCAATGAGTGTTCTGTTCTTGCGTTCGATGATGCCATTCTGCTGTGGCGTGTATGGGGCTGAGAATTCATGTATGATGCCCAAGGTACCAAGATATGTATCAAGGCCAGTATTCTTGAATTCAGTGCCATTGTCACTTCTGATGTGCTTTATCTTGGCGCCGTAGTTGTTCATTGCTCGATTGGCGAAGCGTCTGAAGACATCCTGCACTTTAGTCTTGTAGAGGATTATGTGCACCCAAGTATATCTAGAATAATCATCAATAATAACAAAGCCATAGAGGCAAGCAGTAGTAGTAAGAGTTGAGTAATGAGTGGGACCGAAAAGATCCATGTGGAGCAGTTCGAAGGGTCGAGTGGTTGTCATGATTGTCTTCGAGGGATGTTTGGCCCTCGTCATCTTCCCTGCTTCACAGGCACCGCATAAGTGATCTTTCTTGAACTTGATGCCCTCGATGCCTATGACATGATTCTTCTTTGCAAGGGTGTGGAGGTTCCTCATGCCAGCATGCCCTAGCCTCCGATGCCAGAGCCAGCATTCTGAAGCCTTTGCTAGAAGACATACGGCAAGCTGTGGTCCTGCCGAAAAATCTACCACATACAAATCATCTTTCCGATACCCTTCAAACACTAGAGACTTGTCAGATTCCATTAGTACAAGGCAGCGATATTTTCCAAATATTACGATCATGTTCAAATCGCAAAGCATTGAGACAGACATTAAGTTGAAGCCAAGGGATTCAACAAGCATGACTTTATCCATGTGTTGATCCTTTGAGATTGCAACTCTACCTAGACCCAATACCTTACTTTTACCAGTGTCAGCAAATGTGATGTGACTCTTGTCGGATGGACGTAAGGTTGAGTCCATAAGAAGGCTTCTTTTGCCAGTCATGTGGTTGGTACACCCACTATCAATAATCCATTCTAAAGATGCTGGTGTCGTACCCTACAGTGCAGTTAGGGGGATAGGCTTCACAAAGAGAATTGTGAAGAAAAAACATTTGACGAACCAGTGGGTTATGAAAACTTAGATCCAGATTAGAACTGATAGGGAGAGTAGCAAGCGATTCAGGAACGAAGTACATAGTTAGACCATTCGGGCATTTGATCTTGCGCCCTACAAGATGTTTAAGGTCCCCAGCAATAGCGTCAGACGATTTTGGTTTTCTGCTGGAGACCTTTCCCTTGGCACCGCATGCCATGAAGCAGTAGGTAGGAGCGGAGTAGTCCTTGTAATTTGCATCGGTGTCGGTGATAAGGTCATTGTCTTCAGTGTTGAAGATGGACTTGGCAACGTATGCTGTAGCCAGACTTGCGACGCCAGAATCGGACTCCTCCTCAGACTCCACCTCAGCCTCCTCAGAAGCGGACTCCTCTGAATCCATTTTCTTGCCAACAAACGCACGTGCGTTGCCAGATGATCTCTTCTTGTGTGATGAAGACTTTGAAGAAGACTTGGAAGAAGACTTTGAGTATTTCTTCTTCTTCTTGTCGTCAGAGTCATATTCCTTGCTCTTCTTCTTCTTTTTGTTCTCATTGTCCCACTGCGGACACTCAGAGATGAAGTGGCCAGGTTTCTTGCACTTGTGACATGTTTTCTTCTTGTAGTCATGAGCAGAAGCTTCATCATTCCTTGATCTTGATCGGGAAGACTTTCTGAAGCCTTTCTTCTTGGTGAATTTTTGGAACTTCTTCACAAGCATAGCAAGTTCCCTTCCAATGTCTTCAGGATCATCAGAGCTGCTGTCAGATTCTCCTTTAGATGAGGAGACAACTTTTGCCTTCAAGGCACGAGTTCGCCCATAGTTTGGACCGTAGATATGTCTTTTCTTAGAAAGCTAAAACTCATGTGTGTTGAGCCTCTCAAGTATGTCAGACGGATCGAGTGTCTTGAAATCAGGACGTTCTTGAATCATCAGGGCTAGGGTGTCAAACGAACTGTCAAGTGATCTCAGAAGTGTCTTGACGACTTCATGCTTGGTGATCTCAGTAGTGCCAAGGGCTTGAAGCTAATTCATGATGTCAGTGAGTCGATCAAATGTGAGCTGGACATTCTCATTGTCATTTCTCTTGAAGAGGTTGAAGAGGTTACAAAGGACACTGATTCTCTGATCTCTCTGGGTTGAGACGCCTTCGTTGACCTTGGAGAGCCAGTCCCAGACTAGCTTAGATGTTTCCAAAGCACTCACGCGGCCATACTGTCCTTTGGTCAGATGACCACAGATGATATTCTTGGCAGTAGAGTCCAGTTGAACGAACTTCTTGACGTCAGCAGCAGTGACACCTTCTCCAGCCTTGGGAACGCCGTTCTTGATGACATACCATAGGTCGACGTCAATGGCTTCAAGATGCATGCGCATCTTATTCTTCCAGTAGGGATATTCAGTTCCATCGAAGACGGGGCACGCAACGGAGACTTTAATTATCCCTGCAGTCGACATAGCTAAAACTCCAGGTGGTTAAACCGAATCACACAGAACAAGGGAGTACCTTGCTCTGATACCAATTGAAAGTGCGTTATATCGACTAGAGGGGGGGTGAATAGGCAATTTTTATGAAAGTCTTCAAAACGTGGAAGTTATGAAGACAAACGATAGAAATAAACCTATTACCCTGCAGCGGAAGGTAGACTACACTAGGCAAGCCATAGTCAAGTATTCGATAGAGTGAAAGCACAATGACTAATAGCAGCAATGTAGTAATGATCAGGTAGTAAGATATTATGAAGCCAAACAGAACACGCAGTCACTCAGTGAAGATAAAAGATAGTGCAATCATACAATGACTTCACAAGGAGTAACAGTACGTAAAGAGAAGGGAAGGATGAAACCAATGACTCATTGAAGACAATGATGTGTTGGACCAGTTCCAGTTGCTGTGACAACTGTACGTCTGGTTAGGGCGGCTAGGTATTTAAACCTGAGGACACACAGCCCTGGACACCCAGTCCTGAACACGCAGCTCAGGACACCCAGTCCTCACCGTATTCCCCTTGAGCTAAGGTCACACAGACCTCGCCCAATCACTCTGGTAAGTCTTCAAGGTAGACTCCCAAACCTTCACAGACTTCGTTCACCGGCAATCCACAATGTCTCTTGGATGCTCAGAACGCGACGCCTAACCAGCTGGAGGATTCACAGTCCTCAAGTGTAATAAGTCTTAAGATCACACAGACAAGAAGACTTAAGTGATGCCTAATTCTCTTTGGCTCTGGGTGGTTAGGGCTTTATCCTCGCAAGGAATTCTCTCTCAAAGGCTTCGAGGTGGGTTGCTCTCAAACGACAAAAGCCGTACACTAACTCTGAGCAGCCAACCGTTTATGGTTGTAGGGGGTGGGCTATTTATAGCCACTAGGCAACCCGACCTGATTTGTCCGAAATGACCCTGGGTCACTAAGGAACTGACATGTGTTCCAACGGTCAGATTTCAAACTCACACGTCAACTTTACTTGGGCTACAAGCAAAGCTGACTTGTCCGACTCTGGACAAGATTCGCTCTCATAGTCTTCACTTGAAGACATAGGTTTTGGTTAAGCATCACTTCAGTCATTCTGACTGGTTCTCTTGGACCCCACTTAACAGTACGATGGTTCCTATGACTCAACAAAGAAGAAGAAAAAGAACTACGAAGGATCTAAGTCTTCAAGCTCCATAGGCTTCATGCGATGTCTTCTCTTGTCATAGTCTTCAATGTGAATATCTTCATATACCACCTTTGACATCAATGTCTTCATACATTTTTAGGGGTCATCTCTGGTAGGAAAACCGAATCAATGAGGGACTTCTACCTGTGTTATCCTGCAATTCTCACAAACACATTAGTCCCTCAACTAGGTTTGTCGTCAATACTCCAAAACCAACTAGTGGTGGCACTAGATGCACTTACAAAGAGGAATCTTCTTGAGGCGTGGCAAGCCTGGCTTTAGCTTCAGCGTACGTCGCCAAGTCCATCTTCAACACTGAAGACGATGGCCTCTTCACCAATGCTGATGCTAACGAAGATGACTCTACACCCACCTACTGCTTCATGGAACGTGGTGCCAAGGTAAACTCACGCGATGCTCACTGTCAAACATCCAGTGAAGATGACTCTGAATGTAAATCTAAACCTAGCTACAAAACACTTGCTAAAACTGCAACACAGCAACAGACTGCTATGGAACATATTCAAAAATTGTTAGACAAAAGCGATGACCTGTTGGACGCGGAAATGACTCGAACTCAGTCCTTAATTGAAGACATTAAAAATCTTCATGTTAAGTACGAAGATCTTGAAAGTCGTCATGAAACACTCTCAAGTACTCATGAAAAGCTCTCCTACTATTATCTTCCAAGAAAGCAAGAACTTGAGAACTCGAGAGCGGCTCATGAAGATCTTCTAAAAGAGAACGAGTCACTTTGCGCTCAATAGATCAGTCCCACTCAGGAAGGATTTGAACCACCATGTCTAAAATGCCTTGAGCGTGATAATGCTACTTCTGTTGCTGGATGTTCTACTGCTACTGCTATTGCAATATCTTCAATTGTTGATGTGGTAACTAACCCCTCTGCTGAGGATACCACTACTATTGCTGATGAGAACGCCAGGTTGAAGACATTGCTTGAGACAGGAACGTACAAGAGTCTCAAAGGGCATCAGACACTATGTGATGTCCTCAAGAAACAGATTCTGAACTGAAACCCTAGGAAAGAGGGTGTTGGGTTCGAAAGGAAAATGAATGATGATGGTTCTTACTAGAAGCCTGAGCAGTACCGCAAAACCACATGGGTTGCTGCAAAGGGACCTTTAGTGGATCCATCTACCCTATCTGGCTTCACTTGTGCTAACCCAATTATCATTGATGAATCCTTTGATGCAAACTATAAACTGTTTAAGAATCAAAATGGTGAAGTGTTTGCCAGGTATATTGGTACTAACTACAGGAATGGACCACCTTTGAAGAAGATCTGGGTGCCCAAGAGTTGTCTTGAAAATCTTCTGGTGAATGTCATCATGACACCACGTGGGAAGAAGAAAAACCCTAGACCAAAGGCTTCACATGGTCCAAAGGCTTCATACAGACAAAGGAGTCACCAGAGTCGCCCTAACACAAATGTTTTGCAGGGAAACCATACTCAGGCCTATGAATATGAGCGTGTTCCATCAAACCGCCATGTTCATAAGACCAAGAACTACTCTGCTTATTCTTATGAGTATTATTCACCTCCTGCAAGACTATTTTCTAGGGCCCCAAAGCCAAAGTTCTCAGATGCTGCACTTAGACTCATAGCTTCAAAGCCACCCCTGAAGATGTGGGTGGTTAATAAAACTTAACTCTCTTTTGCAGGGAAAGGTCTCTAGCCAGAAATCAAAGGCGTGAGATACTGTTGTTGAGGACCAAAAACATCTTATGGGGCACAAGATAAAATGCCCAAATGGTCTTATTATGTATTTCATTCCTGAGTCGCTTGCCATGCATCCTATAAGTCCTAACCTGGATCTTAGCTTTCATAATCCACTTGCTCGTCAAATGTTTATGCTTCACAATACTCTTCATGAAGCCTACCCCCTAACTGCACTATAGGGTATGACACCAGCTGCTTCAGAATGGATTATTGATAGTGGATGCACTAACCACATGACTGGTGATCGAAGTCTTCTCATGGACTCAACCTTACGTCCATCTGACAAGAGTCATATCACATTTGCTGACACTGGTAAAAGCAAGGTATTGGGTCTAGGTAGAGTTGCAATCTCAAAGGATCAGCACATGGATAAAGTGATGCTTGTTGAATCCCTTGGTTTCAACTTAATGTCTGTCTCAATGCTTTTTGACTTGAACATGATTGTGATATTTGGAAAATATCGTTGCCTTGTGCTAATGGAATTTAACAAGTCTCTAGTCTTTGAAGGGTACCGAAAAGGTGATCTATACATGGTAGATTTCTCAAAAGGGCCACAGTTGGCAGTATGTCTTCTAGCAAAAGCTTCAGAGTGCTGGCTCTGGCATCGAAGGTTAGGGCATGCTGGCATGAGGAACTTGTACACTCTCGCGAAGAAGAAGCATGTCGTAGGCATCGAGGGTGTCAAGTTCAAAAAGGATCATCTGTGCGGTGCCTGCGAAGCTAGGAAGATGACTAGGGCCAATCATCCTTCAAAGACAATCATGACTACATCACGTCCCTTCGAGCTCCTTCACATGGACCTATTCGGCCCTACTCATTACTCCACTCTTACTACTACTTATTGTCTCTATGGCTTCATTATTGTTGATGATTACTCTAGATATACCTAGGTGCATATAATTCTCTACAAGACTGAAGTGCAGGATGTCTTCAAACGATTTGCCAATCGTTCCATGACAAACTATGGCATCAAGATCAAGCACATAAGAAGTGACAATGGCACAGAGTTCAAGAACATCGGCCTTGACACTTATCTTGATACATTGGGCATCACTCATGAATTCTCAGCTCCATACACACCTCAGCAGAATGGCATCGTGGAGCGCAAGAACAGAATACTCATTGAGATGGCTCGGACGATGCTTGATGAATACAAGACTCCAAGGAAGTTCTGGCCTAAAGCTATTGATAATGCATGCCATGTCATCAACCGTGTTTATCTTCACAAGCTTCTAAAGAAGACATCATATGAACTACTGACTGGTAAGAAGCCAAACGTAAGCTACTTCAGAGTATTTGGTGCAAGGTGCTGGATCAAGGATCCACATCACACTTCAAAATTTGCATCGAAAGCACATGAAGGTTTTATGCTTGGTTACGGGAAGTATTCCCACTCCTACAGAGTCTTCAACCTCTTTCACTATAAAGTGGTTGAAACTATGGATGTGCGGTTTGATGAGACTAATGGCTCACAAAGAGAGCACCTGCCAAATGTGCTAGATGAAGTTCCACCTAGTGAATCCATCAAGCTTATGGGTACTAGAGAAATCATACCTTCAGAGGCACAGGCTGAAGAGGAACTTATCATATTTGCACCAAATCAACCTGAAGACTCTGCTTAGCCTAAAGCCAATACTGAAGATGAAGACAATGATCAGCAAGAGCAAAGTCTTCGTCCAGTTCATCCTCATGTTGAAAATGAAGTACATATTGAGAAGATAATTGATAGCATCAATGCACCTGGTCCCCTTACTCGTTCAAGAGCAACGCAACTGGCAAATTTCTATGGGCACTTTGCATTTGTCTCTATATCTGAACGCAAGAAAGATGCTGAAGCCTTCATGGAACCTGAGTGGATTCAAGCTATGCAAGAAGAGCTTCAACAGTTCGAACTGAACAATGTGTGGGAATTGGTCAAGCGTCCTAATCCTCGCAAGCACAATATCATAGGCACAAAATGGATCTATCGCAACAAAAAAGATGAGAATGGTCAAGTTGTCAGAAACAAGGCCCGTCTCGTTGCTCAAGGATATACTCAAGTTGAAGGTATTGACTTTGATGAAACATTCGCTCCGGTGGCTAGGCTTGAAGCCATTCGCATTCTGCTAGCCTATGCCAACCAGCACAACATCCTCCTCTATCAAATGGATGTGAAGAGTGCTTTTCTCAATGGCAAGATTGAAGAAGAAGTGTATGTTGCACAACCACCTGGCTTTGAAGATCCAAAACATCCTGACATGGTTTACGAGCTCAACAAGTCACTGTATGGCCTCAAACAAGCCCCTCGCGCTTGGTATGACACACTCAAAGACTTCCTGAAAAGAAAAGGCTTCAAACCTGGTTCACTGGATCCCACCCTCTTCACGAAGACATACGATGGTGAACTGTTTGTGTGCCAGATCTATGTGGATGACATTATATTCGGCTGCACTGACGAAAGATACAATGATGAGTTTGGACACATGATGCAAGAACAATATCAGATGTCCATGATGGGTGAGCGGAAGTTCTTCCTTGTTCTTCAAATTTGCCAGCAAAGCAACGACATCTTCATATCTCAAGAGAAATACCTCAAAGACTTCCTGGAGAAGTTTGGAATGCAAGACTGCAAGGGATACATGACGCCAATGCCAACCAAAAGTCATCTGGGCCCTAACGACAATGGTAAAGGGTTCGATCAAAAGGTATACCGCTCCATGATTGGTTGTTTACTCTACTTATGTGCATCTAGGCCATATATCATGCTTAGCGTTTGCATGTGTGCCCGATTCCAAGCGGCACCAAAGGAGTCGCATCACTTAGCTGTAAAGAGAATTCTTCGATATTTGGCTTACACCCCAACACTAGGATTATGGTATCCAAAGGGCTCAGAGTTTGATCTAGTTGGATTCTCAAATGCTGATTATGCTGGTGACAAGGTTGATCGCAAGTCTACATTAGGCACATGTCACTTTCTTGGATGATCTCTTGTCTGTTGGTCTTCAAAGAAGCAGAATTGTGTATCTCTCTCCACTTCTGAATCTGAATACATTGCTGTTGGATCTTGCTGCGCTCAGCTTCTGTGGATGAAGCAAACTCTCAAGGACTATGTCATCCATCTGAAGCATGTGCCACTCTACTACGACAATGAAAGCGCCATCAAGATTGCCAACAACCCAGTTCAGCATTCTAAGACAAAGCACATTCAAATCCGTCATCACTTTCTCAGAGATCATGTCATGAAGGAAGATATTGATATCATTCACATCAACACTGAAGAGAAATTGGCAGATATCTTCACAAAGCCCTTGGATGAGAAAAGGTTTTGCAAGTTGTGGTGTGAGCTAAATATCTTAGAATCCTCAAATGTCCTGTAATTGGACACACATCCTAACGCTTATGCATGTGATGACTTAGATGTGCAACACACAAAGTAACATATATCTTCAAACAATGAAGACATACACTCTAAGTGTGAATACATTAATGCAGAAATTGACTTTCGGAGCGCCACGATAATTGTGCGCTGTGTCTGGGTCTAATACTTCCTATATGGTGGGTAACGCCACCACCAAACTCCCATTTGAAGTGTTTTTTTATTTGACATCTCATTTGCATACTCTTCGCATTTGGTTCATCTTCAACATTGATTCTTCTTCGTGTTTATCTTCACAATGTTGATTTGGTATCATATTGGTATACACTGATAATAGTGTTCTGTCCTCTACAACATTCACTTATAGCAATGTCTTCATGTTCGAATCTTTTGAACTAAGTGAATGTGATCGGACCCTAACCCCCTGTATGCTTCTACCTTAGATTCTATCTATCCAAATCATATGCATTCTATTGAATCTATCGAATGTCTTCTCTGAGTCCTTGTCAGCAGAAGACACAAAGACAAAATTAAATATGTTTTAATGCTATATCTCTTTTGCCTGAAAACCGGAGAAGCGGGAACAACCACCCGACAATCCAGGCATGCGTGGGAACATGGAACAACTTCCAATGTGTTGCATGTTCGCCACGTGTACCTCAGATGTGAACCGCCAGGGGCACCTGCGTAATATCGCTGTGACGTTCTTGTCCCAATAAATATACACCACACCGCAATCATTATCATTTCTTCCACCTCTCCACAAACCCTAGCGCCGCCACTAGCTCTCGACGACGCCGGCGACGAAGCGCTTAGCTGCCGTGACCTCACCAATGCCGTACTCATGCCGGTTGTGGACCTCGTCTCCTCCGCCATCGCCATAGGTGTCCTCCATTGCCAAGTTAGGGCACGGAAGATCGAACTGCTCGGCTTCCTCTCTACTCTGTCTAGTAGTTCTTCGTGTGGTAAATAAAACCTCCTTTTTACTGTCTTTTTGATCTGATAGATTCATCCTTTTCAACTACAAGTGGTTTCTGTCCCTACAAATTTGGATCTATCATGTTCTGCATCTCATAACATGCCTAGTATATTCACTTATGCTTCACACACAGTTAGATTCCTCACTTGTACTTATTGTTGGATTCGTACAAATCTGGAACCAACTCTCATCATATAAGTGAATGTCTTCGCGCTATGAGGTCAATGTCTTCAAACTGATTTATCTTCAAAATCTTCTGAGAATGCATATGACCTCTTCCCCTTCCCTCGCATCTCTAATGATGTCACAGGTACATGTCCGTGGGAGAATCCCTTGGTTCTCATAGTCTGCATTCATTTGCAGAGCTCTTACGGCATCACATCAATTCTCTCGAAGCTAGTTCCTGTCTGACCAGCAGACAGAAGCCTTTGCAAGTTTTGAAGCTATTCAGTCTGAACTTCATGGCAACAGAGAAGTCAGCCAGAAAGGGCGGCAGACAACACCGTGGAAACACACCCAAGGACCTGCCACCAAATCTCTATGAGCTATACAAGTCAGATCCTGAAGAGACCTATGTGGAACGCAAGAACCGAATGCAATGGATTTGAAGATATTGGGCAGAGGAATGGTTCAAGTACAAATTTGTCACTAACGAATATGCTGAAAAGAATGCCATCAAGGGCCCCTGGGGAGATATTGTATACAAAGGTCTGCAACCCAAGTCCAAGTCCGAAGCCATTGCTCAAGGCTTCTACCCTTGCATGGTCCCTGGACCTCAGCCTGCTAATGCCGACCCATCTGCTCTGTTATGGTGTCGTGAAGACAATCTCTTCAAGCGCAACTTCCAGTTTGCCAAAGAGTCTGCCAAGAAGAACAAGAAGGACTTTGGACTCGACTTCAACCCTGGTCCATCTGCCCCTCGGGCTGATGGCACTCGTGATGCCGAAACCAATATCATCGGGCCTTACTACAACCTCGACGGTCTCCTCACTCACATTGTTGTTCAGAGGGCTGCCGTGGAGCACTCTGTAGACAATGCTGATTCTAATGAAGCGCCTGCACCACCTAAGCCACAAAAGCAGAAGAAGTCGAAGGCTTCAAAGCCCTCCACTGCACCAAAAGCTTCGCCTGCGAAGCCTCTAGCCGCTGCACCTCCTGAAGCCAGTGTGCAGTCTGAAGATCTCTCTCGCATCTCTAAGACTGAGAAGAAGAATCCCATCCATATTTCCGGTCAAGCACTGACCTAGCTGCCGTTCTGAGGAACGAGAATGAAGCCATTGATCTATCAAGTGACGATGATCTTGGCGATGATGCTCTTGAGCTGTTGATAAAGAGCAAGGAAGAGGTGGAGATCTTCAATGATCTACCCCTGTTTTATGTGGATATCTTGAACAACTTCATTGATGAATGGTTTGAAAACCCCAGCATCAACCTCGATGACCTTGAGCTTCCAGTTGGCATCAGTGTCTCTTTCCACAGTGCCATTGCTACTGAGCTGGCTCTAGCTCAGAAGATTGTTGAACTGAAGAACAAGATTGATTATGAGAAAGCTCAGTTCAAGAGGAACATGGCAAACCTCAGCGTGGTTGATGTTCAAAGCTTCAAGCAGACGCTACATGAGCTCAAGGAGCAGTTTCACTAGAAACGCCAGGAAGCAAAAGGATCAAGAGTGAGGATGAAGTATTTTGCTGAGAAAAGTGTTCAAGCTCACAATGAAGCAAAAAAGCGCAAGGCTCTGGGGCACCCTGGCATCGACCCCAGAATGGCTGCCAAGAAGAAGAAGAAGCCTGTTGTGGCCCAAGCTGAAGCATCAAGGCAGGAAGCTCCAAGCATTGTCTTCCCTACCAGTATGACAAGCTCGAAGCCTAAGGTCCCCACAACTGCTTCAGAACTCAAGAAAACAAGGGCAGCTGAATTCAAAGACGAAGCCCGAAAGCGCAAGACCAAGAACACCACCAACGATGCTCCACCGACCAAGAAGAGAAAGACAAAGAAGAAAGATCGGGCTGCTCCCGCAGAGCCCCTTGTCGTCGAGCCAATCTCAGTTGCTCGTCCTGTGTCCGAACATCGTGAGCGTCCGTTAATAGTTCATGAGCCTACTTCCATAGAGGCTCCTGAAGCTGAAGACATTCCAGCTCCTGAAGCTGAAGAAATTGGTCATCACGACAATGTAGAAGATGATGAGGTCCTTCCTCAGATTGAGAACCAAATGGTATCATCGCCTGTTCTGACGAACAACGAGCTCATCACCATTGGTCGTCCTCTGACGCCAATTGCTCAGGATGATTCATGGGCTGATCACCCTTAAGACTCCCCCCGTCAAGAATCCCCAAGTACTCCCCCACCTCAAGCCACCACTCCGGTGCCTGAAGATGATGACTTTGTGGTCCAGCCGACTCCCTCTCCAAAGGCGTCGCCCGCACTCCGCAGGCTTCGCAAAGGACCAAGGCCACAAGTCACTCTATCGAGCGTTCCAGAAGGAGAAGAGCAACATAACTCAGTGGCATGACAAGTGTTCCCTGACGCCACTCCAACTGTGAACGTCCCTGAGTCCGAAGCAAAAGCTTCTGAAGACATTCCGACTGCATCAGCCGATGATCAACAAGAACCACCAGAACCCCGTCAAGAAGAAGAGCGAGTTACCACACCCCCTACCAACCAAGCAACTGTTCTCGAGGAGAACGAGTCTGTGCCCGACCCTCCAGCTACTCGAGTGGAGGTTGAAAACACTGAGGCGGCCACCCACAACACTACTGAAGCCAATGACATTGTCATTTCTGAAGCTAATGTGGCACCTGAAGCGAATACGGTGCCTGAAGCCAATGCTGCACCTGAAGCAAATCTGTAGCTCGAAGTCAATGCCTCTGCTCCTGTACCACCTCCAAGACCTCACACCATTGAGAAAGCATATGATCGTGGTCAGCTTGTCACCATTCGCTGGCACATTCTGGTTCCTCCGCCTACTCCCGGACTTCAATTTAATTATCATGTGGAGCACATGCCTCAGGTCCAGAAGCCAAAGCCAAGGCTGCCAAGGTTTCTAGGTACTACAACTTCACCAGGATCATTTAATGTGAATGGATTCATAGCACACAACACCTTCTTTGATAGCGCCACGAACCCATATTCCAAGCCAAGAATATCATCTGATAGGTTCTGGAGTTATCAGCAGCGCAGTTACTATTCCTACATACTATACAATCAGGGGCACATTTTTCCTCATATGCGTCTAGACTACGAAGCCATTGCTGGCCTGCCCTGCCTGGAAGAAGCCCTTGACTGCTTCAGAGATGCTGGCCTTCTACAGTTTTTGACTGATAAAGAGCATTGGAATGAAGAGCTCCTGCTGCAATTCTATGCAACTCTCCACATTCGCGGCTACTACAGGGATCCGAAGACTTGGGTCCTTGAGTGGATGACAGGCGATTTACACCATGAAGCCAAAGCCCAAGATATAATTGAGCTTACTGCCCTGCCCACTCCTGGTGAATACTATGAACCAGGTTGTTAGCTGCACCATAATGCTTTGGAGAGCATCTTCCAGAAGCCTGAGCCAAATGCTGAGCACGATGAAGCCACTTCCCCAAGACGCTGAATATCCAAATGAGTTCTTTGTTGAAGACCTATAGTATCTGCCCCACACTATTTATCATATTATCAGGAGAACTCTTTGGCCTGTTGAAGGACATTCTCCTGCAGCGAAGCTTGAAGGAGCAATGAAGACATTGGTTTTCTATATCTTCAATGGCATCAGCTTCAATGCTCAAGACTTCTTCATCAGGCAATTGGCTGTATCTAGCTCCGATATATTTGGTCTGAAGTTCTATGCTCCATGGGTAATGCGCCTCATCAAGCTTCACTCTGCTATCAACTATCAGCCTTCTACGTGAATCGTCTTATATTCTTGCCAGAGGTTGATCTGTCTGTCGAAGCCATATACCCAGAGCCTGCCAAGGAGCCAATTTATCTTCACAACATCGATCGTCAAAAGTTTCACTCAACCCATTGAAGGAGTTCTTGCTGCAACTCGTGTTTATCCTTTGGCTGGAAATACACATGCACCTCGTGCCCATACTGAAGCCACTGAAAGCACAATTGCCCAAAGGCCTCAGAAGCGATCTCATGTTCTCAATGACCGAGAGCTTCTAGTCGCCCTGCGTCAAAAACAGGATAAGCATCATGACTGGCTCAAGCGTCAGATGCAGAGCCTCTTGGTGGATGTTAATCGCATTCGCAACCTTGCCACCAAAAATGCATTTGTCACTCATGAAACCTGTCGGCGGTCGTGGAAGAGTCCGACTTTGCTGAGCTCTGAAGATGATCTTCAACAGGATGGCTTCACACAGAGATTCAAGTTTGATTCCACTCCTCCCCATAACGCTCACTTGTGTCGGACTCCCTCACTCGAAAACTCTGACTACTCATCCTCAGCTGCAACTGTCAATGCCAGAGTTATTGGTGACGAAGATGATGCTACCTCACCAACTACAGCTTCACCTCAAATCGACACTGCACCAAGTTCTTCTGCACCACCAGACCTCAATGTCGACCCTGCTACTTCGCCTACTCCTCATGGGGAAGAGTAGAAAGCTCTATGTCTTCAAACCTTTTTGGTCCTCACTGACAAAAGGGGGTGAAGCATATGAGCTGATAGTCTTCAAGCGGGTCCATAAGGGTGGTTGCTATACTTTTTCCAAGTGCTTACAACTATCACTTTCGATACATTTGGTTCTTTTGAGTTGTAACACTTAAACTTGATGGTCGTCTGCTACCTTTTCTATCAACTATGTGATGCGATGATAAACTCCGCATGTGCGACGATAAATCCCGCACGAAGTCATTTTGCAGACGTCCATTTATCATTATGCATGTCATTATCTTCGTTATATCTTTTCATGCATGATGAATTGTCTTCATAAGTTGAAGAGGATCTCCACAAGTACAACCTGCCATGTGCATTTGCATTCAAAGGCAAAATACTTATATATGCACATCTTCAGGGGGAGCCTTCTGCTACTTATGAAGACAATACCTTAATCCTTTACAATTTCACATACTTTTATCCCCTTTGAAAACTTCAACCAGTTTGTCATCAATCACAAAAAGGGGGAGATTGTAAGTGCATCTAGTGCCACCCCTAGTTGGTTTTGGAGTATTGACGACAAACCTGGTTGAGGGACTAATGTGTTTGTGAGAATTGCAGGATAACACAGGTAGTAGTCCCTCATTGACTCGATTTACCTACCGGAGATGGCCCCTAAAAATGTGTGAAGACATTGAAGACAATGGTGGTATGTGAAGATATTCACAAAGAAGATTGTGACTCGAGAAGACATTCACGTGAAGACTATGGAGTGCGAAGACATAGCTTGTTTCGTAGTTTCGTTTTCTTCTTTATTGAGTCATAGGAGCCACCGTACTATTAAGTGTGGTCCAAGTGAACAAAGTCAGAGTGACTAAAGTGATGCTCAAACAAATCCTAAGTCTTCGAGCGAAGACAATGAGAGAAAATCTTATCCAGAGCAAGATGGTCAGCTTTACTTGTAGCCCAATTAAGCTGACGCATGTGTTTGAAATCTGACCATTGGAACACGTGTTAGTTCCTTAGTGACCCAGGGTCATTTCGTACAAATCAGGTTGGGTTGCCCTAGTCTCTATAAATAGCCCACCCCCTAAACCATAAATTGGTGGCTGCTCAGAGTTAGTGCACGGCTTTTGTCGTTTGAGAGCAACCCACCTCGAAGCCTTTGAGAGAGAAATCCTTGCGAGGACAAAGCCCTAAACACCCAGAGCCAAAGAGTGTTAGGCATCACTGAATTCTTTCTGTCTGCGTGATCTGAAGACTTGTTACACTTGAGGACTGTGAATCCTCCAGCCGGTTAGGCATCGCGTTCTGAGCATCCAAGAGTCATTGTGGATCGCCGGTGAACGAAGTCTGTGAAGGTTTGGAAGTCTACCTTGAAGACTTACCAGAGTGATTGGGCGAGGATTGTGTGTCCTTAGCTCAAGGGGAACAAGGTGAAGACGCAGTCTTCTGAGTTGAATCTCAGCCTCCCTAACTAGACGTATAGTTGTCACAGCAACTGGAACTGGTCTAACAAACACATGTCCTCACCAAGCAACTGGTCCTATCCTTACCTCTCTCTTTACTTACAGTTTGTCTTCGTGAAGTCATTGCCTGCTTGCAAGATATGATTGACTTCACTATGTAAAGAGTGTTGTTGATTCATTTCATACTTTCTTCGATCTTGATCCATACTACCTAGCTGCTGATAGTCTTCGTGCTTTCACTTCATTTGCTTACTTGACTATGGCCTGTCTAGGGTAGTCTACCTTCCTCTGCATATCAATAGGTTCATTTCTTCTGTTTGTCTTCAAAGCCCCCGTCTTTTGAAGACTTTCATAAAAATCACCTATTCACCCCCCTCTAGTCGATAACTAGCACTTTCAGATCTTCACTGGCCTGAGCCTTACTTCATATCGCCAGACGAGGGTCCTGCCTTGCGCCGCCCTCGACCATCGTTAGTTCGGCCGGAAACCAGGACGAAGCCAAGGGGCAAAGGGGACGCCAGTGGCGCCCTCGGCGACCACGGGTCCTTTGCCGAGGGAAGGCTCATCAGCACCTTCCTGACAGAGGGCCTACCTCTGGGGGGGCGCCTTGCTCCGTGCGATGCGGGGAGGGACCCGGCTCCCGGCCTCTCCCCTGCAGCCCCCAGTGCGCTCCTCTTGGTGGGAGGGAGGTCGTTGAGCTGGGCCCGCCGTCCGCCGTTGTGACCTGATCCTCCTACGACCCATGGTTAGCATAAGCTTGCTCCTGAGAGATTAGCGGTACCCTGTAGTTTTCGTCGCCGGCATGGTTGGTGAGGCTCACGGCACGCTCGGGGGGCTCCTGAAAGGCCTCAGCTTCTAGCGCCTCCTCCTCCCAGCCCGACTCGAGGAATGAGCCAGGGTCGTCTTCCAGCGCATACTCCTGGTCTATCATGTGGGGCATGTAGGCCTCCGATGCCGCCGCCCCGAAGACCTCACCAAAGTGCCCCACGTTCCATGTCGCACCGCCCTAAGGATGGTAGGGCGACATTCCACCGAGGCCGTGGGGGCCAACGCTCGTGCCCGCGCCCATCAGAGGTGGCGCAGGCGCGAGTGGGTGCCCAGCACCTCTGCTTGCGCCGATGTCGGTGGTGCGCGGGCGCGGCGAGGCCCGCCATGCGATCCGGTCGCGGCCTGAGGCATGAGCATGGAGCAGAAGTCGGTGCTCCCGAGGCCGCGGCGTCCAGTAGCTCGGCGAAGCGCTCTAGCAATGTGTCCTGGCCGCTCTCCATCAGCCGGCATCGCAACAGCTCCCGAGCCACCATGAGTGCGGCCCTCATGTTTGCTTGTTCCCGTCGGGTGTGCCGCGTCGTGGCCGCGAGGTGGCTTGAGGCCCTTGCGGCCACCCATAATTTTCGTGGAGTGAGGGTGGACGGCGTTTTACTCAAGGTTGTCAGAATCATGATTCTGAATCGAATCGGAGCTCCGATGGTAGGATCGCAAATCGTAGAATCTTCACTATCAGGATGGTAGAAACGTAGATTCTAGAGACTGAAGTCGTAGAATCGGAGGGGTTAGTTTGGATCGTAAAGTCGTAGAATCGTACAATAGAATCGCGATTCTGACAACCTTGGTTTTACTGCACCACCCGCGCCGTCTGGGGCGCTGGGTTGAGGTATTCTTGGTCGGATGGCGCTGCTCGGGCCGGCCAAGCTGCCCAGCGGTCAGCATCGGTCCTCGGGTCGCCGGACATCGGACCCTCGAGACGTCGGCGGATCAACCAGGGGAAGAGAAGCTCTGGCGCACCCCTACCTGGCGCGCCAAATGTCGGATTTTGTGTTCCAACAAAACCCTTGACGTTTGAACACTGGGGTGCACACAAAGATCTTTGCCCCTCTCTAGCTCGCACACTCAATGATCTCACGGCCTATGTCACGCCCTCGATCCGGCTATATCTCCCACGTGTCGAAGCACGACTTAGAGGCATAACCGCATTGAAAGCAATGTCGCAAGTGAGGTAATCTTCACACAACCCATGTAATACATAAGGGAAAGAGATACATAGTTGGCTTACAATCGCCACTTCACACAATTACATGAATACAGCATTACATCATCCAGATACAAACAAGGTCCGACTACGGAACCAAAATAAAAGAAGACTACCCCGAAAAGCTACACAGATCCCCGATCGACCCCAACTGGGCTCCGCTACTGATCAACTAGAACGAAATAACACAAAGGACAAGATCTTCATCGAGCTCCTCCTTGAGCTTGGTTGCGTCACCTGCACGGTTCAATGGCACCTGCAAGCTGGTTTTGGAAGTATCTGTGAGTCACGGGGACTCAGCAATCTCGCACCCCCGCGTTCAAGACTATTTAAACTTATAGGTAAGGTAAAATGTATGAGGTGGAGCTGCCGCAAGCGACTAGCATATATGGTGGCTAACATACGCAAATGAGAGCGAGAAGAGAAGGCGAAAGCACAGTCGAACAACTATGATCAAGAAGTGATCCTAGAACAACCTACGTCAAGCATTACTCCAACACCGTGTTCACTTCCCGGACCCCGCCGAGAAGAGACCATCACGGTAACACAGCGGTTGATGTATTTTAATTAAGGTCAACTTCAAGTTTTCTACAACCGGACATTAACAAATTCCCATCTGCCCATAACCGTGGGCACGTCTTTCAAAAGTTCAAATCCCTGCAGGGGTGTCCCAACTTAGCCCATCACAAGCTCTCACGGTCAACGCAGGATATTCCTTCTAGTGGGAAGACCCGATCAGGCTCGGAATCCCGGTTACAAGACATTTCGACAATGGTAAAACAAGACCAGCAAAGCCACCCGAATGTGCCGACAAATCCCGATAGGATCTGCACATATCTCTTTCTCAGGGCACACCGGATTGTCCAAGGTTCTAGTAGGCCAACCCAGAGTTGCCCCTGGTGGCCACTGGCAGCTGACAGGTTGGACCAACACTCAGAGGAGCACTGGCCCGGGGGTTTAATAAAGATGACCCTTGAGCCGACCGACTCAAGGGAAAGAAAAGGCTAGGTGGCAAATGGTAAAACCAATGTTGGGCCTTGCTGGAGGAGTTTTATTCAAGGCGAACTATCAAGGGGTTCCCATTATAACCCAACCGCGTAAGGAACGTAAAATCCGGGAACATAACACCGATATGACAGAAACTAGGGTGGCAAGAGTGGAACAAAACACCAGGCATAAGGCCAAGCCTTCCACCCTTTACCAAGTATATAGATGCATTAATTAAATAAGAGATATTGTGATATCCCAACAAGGAACAACATCTCCATGTTCCAACAAGGAACAAACTTCAAATTTCACCTGCAACTAACAACGCTATAAGAGGGGCTAAGCAAAGCGGTAACATAGCCAAACAACGGTTTGCTAGGACAAGGTGGGTTAGAGGCTTGGTTTAACAATATGGGAGGCATGATAAGCAAGTGGTAGGTATCGCAGCATAGGCATAGCAAAAGAGCGAGCAACTAGCAAGCAAAGATAGAAGTGATTTCGAGGGTATGGTCATCTTGCCTGAAATCCCGCAAGGAAGAAGAACGAGTCATGAAGAAGACACACGGACGAAGTCGAACGGATCCTCACAACTCCGGAACGGAACCGAAGCTCACGAGAAAGGCAACCCGGAAAGAAGCAAACAACATAGTAAACAACCACTACAACAACATGGCATGATGCACAACAAGTATGATGCATGTCCGGTTTAAAGAGGGCATGGCATGGCAAAGTGCAACAAACAACACTACAAATTAAGTGGAGCTCAATATGCAACTCCGTTGCATATTGACGAAACACCACATTCAAGTTATTTAGTTCGATCTCGTTTATGTACCCAACAATATTAAATGTTGTTAAACATGGCAAGAGAGTGAAGCAAAGTAAAACTACCTATCTAGTCAAGTTTAAATGAGGCCGGAACAACAAAACAACAAGTCCGGAAACTCCTCATGTGCATATTTTAGGTTTGGTACTGATCTGCCCTAAACACAATTTTAGAGTTGTTAAACATGCAAAGAGATGCCACCATGTTAAACTATGCAAAATTCTACCCCATTTACATATAAAGTTTGTTAAATTCAGAGTTACAGTTATTTAGTTATGAATGAAAACATTTTAGCATGGCATAGGGGCAAATTAAAGCAAACAACAATTTTGACATTTTAAACATGATTGAAAATGGCATATTATTAATCTACACAAAATTCTAAGCAAGTTTCATATATTAAGTTTTTTAATATGATGCACCATTTGAGAGATAAAATATGCATGAACAACAGGGGGGTTTCTGTAAAACAGTTAGTCTCTGGAAAAAATTAGCTAAATCCGCCCAAGGGAAAAAACATGATACGGGCCGCATCTGAGCAAGAAGCCCAACAGCGGAAAGAAAAAGAAAAGAAGGGGGCGCTAGGGTGGCCTCACCCAGTGGGCTGAGGCCCAGTCGGGTGGTGGAGGATGCAGGCCGCTGGGCTACAGCTGGAGAGGCGAGCTGGACCTCGGAGGCGTAGTCAACGCACGCAGCTGGGCCGGGAGCTCCTCTCGCTCGAACTGGATAGCGAGGAGGAACTGAAGCGGGCATGTTCATCTGCTCGACAGAAGCAGAGCAGCAGCGACGCTGGACGGGAAGGCAGCAGATGGGTTCGGACGGCCATGGCTGACTCCAACGACTTGGCGGGGCGGCGGATCGACACGGACGAGCGGACTCCGGTGAGACGCCAGATCTAGGCGGCTGCAAGAGAGCTCCTGGGGCTGTCCATGGTGGCCTGTGAGACTGGTTCAGAGAGAGAGAGAGAGATGTGAGAGGAGGGAGCCGCAGGGAGAGATGGAGGGAAGGACAGCAGCGGCAGGGCTCATCTGCTGAGTGCACCGACGATGTGGATGGCTGGACAGAGGCGGGGACGCGGGGCTCCGGGCAGGCGAAGCCCTCCCGCTCGAGGGGCTATGGTGGCTGCCGTAGGTCAAGGAGGGCCAAGGGGAGCTCCTCGCTCGGGCGTCGGGTGAGCACGGGGATGGAGGTGAGGGGGCCGGCCTGGAGCTGCTTCTACGGTGGCGCTCGATGGGGCGGAGGGGCGGTTGCGCTCCGGTGGTTTGGACGCCGGTGACGTGACGACGGGTGAGGACGAGGCAGGGCTCGGGCAGGAGAAGGAGTGCTCGGGCGCTGATGCTGGAGATCAAGCTCGCTCGATCTGGAAGCCATGGGGAGGAGCTGCGGGAATGGGTGGATCGAGGGAGAGGAGGCTCGTGATTGGAGTGATGGGGAAAGCGAGGAGAAGGCAGGTGGCTTGGCTGTGCTGGGATCCGAGGAAGATTTTTGGAGTGGCGGCGCATGATGGGATGGATGGGACAAGGTGCGAGAAACTAGGGTTGGACCTTGTGTATTTATATGGCAGGTGGATTAAGTTGGGGGCTATCGGATCCCTCCGATCGTAATCGGGCGATCGAGAAATAAATAGTTAGGAAGTCCAAATAGGAAAAATGAGATGTTTTGTAGATGTTTGGGGATGATCCGGACACGACGGTAACAACTGTCCAGGTCGGGTTCGGGACAACTTTTCGGACACGCACGCGAGGAGGGTCGCAGGCTGACGAGAGAGGTTAGGTAGGGCCTGGCAGTGAGAGGTAGTGTAGAAGGCAAAGGGCTGAGAAGAGAGAAGAGGAGGGAGGCCTGGCGTCTGTTTCCGAAGACCGAAAACGTTCGACGTTAGACCGGCTATAATGCCGCTATAGTTTAACGGTTGGGCTATCAAACGAACTCCGAATGCGATGAAACTTGACGGGCGGTCTATCTACACTATAATAAGACCGCACGCCAACTTTCAACCCATTCTGAGAACATTTTCCGGCCACTTAAAAAACACTATTTCGGACATGCCGCGGGCGCGTGCAAGTGTGTCTGGGCTCGGAACGGATAACGGAGAGAACTCGGAGAACCCGGACGAATGCAAGTTTTAAAACATGATGATGCAATGCACATGATGACATGATATGACATGCATGACACGCAAGCAAAAGACATGGCAACAACAACGAATAACAGGAAGACACCCGGCACATCGGTCACGGGGCATTACAACACTCCACCACTACGAGAGGATCTTGTCCCGAGATCTAGAATGGCACCGGAGGGAGAAACGGAAGAGAAAGAGAAGAGGTAAAAACTAAGTTGCTCCTTTGACAAACGAGTGAAACCAAAGAACCTTGAGAGATTGAACAAATTGAAAGGAATAATGCAACGAAGAAGACAAAGTTGAAAGCACTCCGGTAGGGAAGAGTAACGAGGAAGAACAACTTCGAGCAACACTTCGGTTGAAAAATTATGCAAGACTTGTGTGACGCCCCCGATTTAATCGTACACTAATCATGCACGCAAATGTGTACGATCAAGATCAGGGACTCACGGGAAGATATCACAACACAACTCTAAAACATAAATAAGTCATACAAGCATCATAATACAAGCCAGGGGCCTCGAGGGCTCGAATACAAGTGCTCGATCATAGACGAGTCAGCGGAAGCAACAATATCTGAGTACAGACATAAGTTAAACAAGTTTGCCTTAAGAAGGCTAGCACAAACTGGGATACAGATCGAAAGAGGCGCAGGCCTCCTGCCTGGGATCCTCCTAAACTACTCTTGGTCGTCGTCAGCGGGCTGCACGTAGTAGTAGGCACCTCCGGTGTAGTAGGGGGTCGTCGTCGATGGTGGCGTCTGGCTCCTGGACTCCAGCATCTGGTTGCGACAACCAGAAAGAAAGGAAAGGGGGAAAAAGGGGGGAGAAAGCAACCGTGAGTACTCATCCAAAGTACTCGCAAGCAAGGAACTACACTACATATGCATGGGTATATGTGTAAGGAGGCCATATCAGTGGACTGAACTGCAGAATGCCAGAATAAAAGGGGGATAGCTAATCCTGTCGAAGACTACGCTTCTGGCAGCCTCCGTCTTGCAGCATGTAGAAGAGAGGAGATTGAAGTCCCCCCAGTAGCATCTCCAAGTAGCATCTCCAAATAGCATCTCCAAGTAGCAACACATAGCATAATCCTACCCGGCGATCCTCTCCTCGTCGCCCTATAGAAAAGCGATCACCGGGTTGTCTGTGGAACTTGGAAGGGTGTGTTTTATTAAGTATCCGGTTCTAGTTGTCATAAGGTCAAGGTACAACTCCAAGTCGTCCTGTTACCGAAGATCACGGCTATTCGAATAGATTAACTTCCCTGCAGGGGTGCACCACATAGCCCAACACGCTCGATCCCATTTGGCCGGACACACTTTCCTGGGTCATGCCCGGCCTCGGAAGATCAACATGTCGCAGCCCCACCTAGGCAAAACAGAGAGGCCAGCACGCCGGTCTAAACCTAAGCGCGCAGGGGTCTGGGCCCATCGCCCTGAGCACACCTGCACGTTGCATGGGCGGCCGAAAGCAGACCTAGCCTAGTGGCGTTCCAGTCCAATTCGGCGCGCGCCGCTCCGTCGCTGACGTCTGAAGTGCTTCGGCTGATACCACGACGTCGGGATACCCATAACTACTCCCACGTAGATGGTTAGTGCGTATAGGCTCGTAGCCGACTCAGATCAAATACCAAGATCTCGTTAAGCGTGTTAAGTATCCGCGAATGCCGAGCAGGGCCAGGCCCACCTGTCTCCTAGGTGGTCTCAACCTGCCCTGTCGCTCCGCCACAAAGTAACAGTCGGGGGCCGTCGGGAACTCAGGCCCACCACTACCTGGATGGAGCCACCTGTCCTTTCAGCCCCCTCGTCAGAATCGCTTGCGGGTACTCAATGAGCTGACCCGTCTTTAGTCACCATCTGTATAGTATGTATGTATGTATAGTATATACCCGTGATCACCTCCCAAGTGATCACGGCCCGATAGTATAGCAAGGCAAACTGACAAGAATGTAGGGCCAATGATGATAAACTAGCATCCTATACTAAGCATTTAGGATTGCAGGTAAGGTATCAACAGATGTAGCGACAATGTCAGGCTATGCATCAGAATAGGATTAACGAAAGCAGTAACATGCTACACTACTCTAATGCAAGCAGTATAGAGGAGAATAGGCGATATCTGGTGATCAAAGGGGGGGCTTGCCTGGTTGCTCGGACAAGGAGGGGTCGTCGGTGACGTAGTCGTACTCGGTGGCATCAGCGTCAGTCTCGTAGTCTACCGGAGAGAAGAGGGGGAAGAAATAATGAATACAGAGCAAACAAAGCATCACAAAATATAACAAGGCAATACGCGGTGTTCGGTGTGCCCTAACGCGGTAGTAGGTGATACCGGTGAAGGGGGGAAAACATCCGGGAAAGTATTCCCGGTGTTTCGTGTTTTCGGGCAGAGGAGCCGGAGGGGGAAAGTTGCGGGTTCGATAGGTTAGAGGGGTGTGGCGGACGAACGGACTGCGTATCCGGAATCGTCTCGACGTTCTGAGCAACTTTCATGTTGAAAATAATTTAATCCGAGTTACGGATTAAAAGATATGATTTTCTAAAGATTTTATCAATTTCTGGAATTTAATTAATTATTTAATTAATTCGAAAAATGGATTTATGACATCAGCATGATGTCATGCTGACGTCAGCAGTCAACAGAGTTGCCTAAGTCAAACTTACGCGTGGGTCCAGTGGGACCCACCTGTCATACTCAGTTAGGTCAATTAGTGTTTAGTTAAACTAATCACTGTTTAATTAAGCTAACATGTTAATTAGATTAATTAATTAAGGTTAATTAACTTAATTAATTTAATTAATTAATTAATTAAATAAATTTGTTTTTATTTTAATTACTGTTTTATTTATTTTTATATACTTTTTACTTTACTTTTTTTTTTACGTTCTGGGGGCGGGCCCCGTGGTCAGTGGCCCATGGGGCCTTGCGGGCGTTGGGTGCAGGGTGCGGTTGCCACCCGCCAACGGGCGAACCCGGGCGGCCGCCGCAGGCGCGCGCGCCAGCACCGGCGAGGCGGGCTGGGTGCCGGCTGCAGGCGAGAGGGGAGGCGGGCCACGGCAGGGCGTGGCCGGCGGGCACAACAGCGGCCACGGCAGGGCGTGGCCGGCGGGCACAACAGCGGCCACGGCAGGGCGTGGCCGGCGGGCACAACAGCGGCCACGGCGCCGGACCGGGAAGGCGCGGGCGAGGCCACGGTGAGCGCGGGAGGGGCGTCCAGGGGCGCGGTCGAGGGGAGCGCGGCGAGCGCGCAACGGGCGGCGCCGGAGCGCGTCGACCGCGGACGGGGAGGCGGTGACCGCGTCGGCCTAGGGGAGAGGGGGCGAAGGGGGGGTGCTCACGGGGGGGGGGATGTAGGGTTCGTGGCAGCGTGGCGTGAGGAGGAGGACGGAGACGGCGCGCGACGGGGAGGCAGTCCGGCGACGAGGCCCGTTGAGGAGGAGGGCGGCGAGGCGGCGTTCCGGCCGACGGAATCCGGGGGCGACGGGGTCGGGCCTCTCCCCGAGGAGAGTGGGAAGGTGGGGGAAGGGGAGGCGCCCGGCGATGGAGAGGCGGGGCGGGGTCGATGACGGGGAGGCGATCCAGTCGGCGGCGCGGTCGACGCATGGCGTGGCCGCGGCTTCCGGCGGCGTCGCGCGAGGGCGTGCGGGATCGGGGCGATCCCGATCTAGATCGAGGAGGAGAGGGCGATGGGGTGCGTGGGGGGGGAGAGTGGGGATCGGGTGGGGGTTAGGGTTCGGGGAGGTGGCCATGTAGGCCAGAGAGGAGGGCCGGCTGGGCCTGGTGGGCCGGCCGGTGCGGAGGCCAGCTGGGCCGCTCGGCCCAGCGTGGGGGGGGGGTTGCTTTCTCCCTTTTTTTTGCTTTGTTTTCTGTTTTCTTTGCTTTATCTATTTTCTTTTAATTTCTGTTTTATAAAATATAAATACAACTCCTAATTTAATGTTATAATTTATTCTACTGCCCCAAAAGTTTGACACCTAATTAAAATAGTTTGTATTATTATTATTTTTAAAAGGCATTTAATTAATTGTTATAGCTGCTATTTTAATTAGTTTAGAGCCTTTAAACATTTTATAAAATTTGTGGTTTCTCCACCATTATTACTAAGGATTTATTGGTCACATTTAGCACATTTTAGTTTTTATGTTCGAAAACTTTTATCGTTTGACTTTAGTTCGAATTTGAATTCGAATCGGTTTCGAACTAACACGAGGTTAGCAACAGTAACCGAGGTGACGTGGTATCGTTAACGCGGGATTACTGTAGTCTAATTATCCGGGCGTCACAATTCTCCTCCACTACAAGAAATCTCGTCCCGAGATTTAAGAGGGGGTAAGGGGGAAAGTTCTGGTTACGGTATTCTAACGGATCTTCTCGGTCTTGGTTGCTCTTCTCGAAGTGGTTGATCCATTACATTGATGTCTTCATTTCTTTATTCCAAAGCATCATGATGAAGTTGTCGTCCTTTCTTCGGGGAACTCCATCGTACTTACGAACAGGTAAGGGGCAGCTCTACAATGATAGGATGTTATAAGGGAAATTCATCTGGGGTATCCCAGGAATAAACATATGAGTAGCTCTCGAGTTGAACAAATGACACACATCGAAAGCAAAGTAAGACGGTGTAATAAGAGGTTGCAAGCGGATAGGCAATCGTTCATTGCCTGAAGCAGAGTGCGAAAGGGGTTCAGAGCAACGGAAATAAGTATTGTGTCCGATACCAGAATAGATCAACAGGCAAGTGGCCCGTGAATTACATACAAAGTCAAGCACGAGGAATAACGCTGACAACAGGGTGTACAGGAGAGTCAGGTTTCGATCCTGTGGAACGGTGGGTTATGGGCCCACCATGTGGGTTAAAAGTAGGAAGGCGCTAATATTTGCACGGTCAAGATAATAAGGTATGTCAGAGGATAGCCTGTCGGTTTTGTTGTCAATAATGTCAGTACCAAGGGCGAGGGACGAAGAGAACCATTTCCCTGCTCGTTGAACGAGGCGGACCATTAGGCAAAGTTCTCGTCCATCGGTGGCTACCGAAATGTCATCAACAATAGTAACAGGTTCTTGCTGACAGAATGTACACCGAGGAGTTTACATAAGCAGTAGAATATTGCTGCTTAGATCATATAGATCACAAGAAAGGTTCAAACAGACCCATGGAAAGGAAAATGTGATCATTAGATTAAACAGAACAATAGAAAGGAAAAATGTGTTTAAACACATATTTCGGGGGTATATCCTTCCCAAGGATAAGCAGAGCATGATATCCATGACAGGATATAATGTAGAAAACCCTTTAGGTAAGGGGGGAGCAATTTCATGACATTACCCATACAACGGGGTTCGGATAATTGAGCAAGAAACATTTAGCATTAGGCTTCGGATGTTCTTGTTGAAAATCAGAGTATCGCAGACATGCTTCGAGATAGCATTGACATGGCCTTCAGGTGAAGATCAGACTTTGGAATCACGAAGGATCCATCTGGAATAACTTGTAGAATCAGTATTACAATTCCCTCATGGATGAATGGATAACCCTGCTGAAAAGGAATCTATAATGATAGGTCCTCCAGCCGGGGGGGGGTGGTGCTAGGCATGACATCAGGTTACCGGGTCACCAAAGAATCAACATCAAAACTCTCGGAAAGTTGTCCCAACCATCATATCTGACCGAGATTCATATCCAATTGGTGTCATGATACCTCAAACTCAGGATGCCTGAGAAGAAAAGGTGCAACACAATTGACGAGTTGACATTGTAAGATTTTCAGGAAATGAACTATGGAAGCGAGTTCCGAAACAAGAGTTCATCATTAAACCAAGGAGGGGATGAGAAGGTGGCTGATGGGCTTAGCGACAATTCATCGAGAATTCCAAACTGATGGATTTCCACGATAATGTGAACAAGAAGATGACATTTGTCAGCTCAAATGGTATAATGATGTATGCTCGAGGAAAACATACACAATTAAACATTGGTTGAAAGGTGCACCCGAAATATGGGCTGGGTTGCACGACCAACGTCGGAATGGTGATTCAATAATCAATAGTCTAAGAATTTCACTTCAAAGCAAGAGGCTTGCTAGAAGTTTTGAATTCACACGTCTTAGCTCAATTGCCGGTATTCCGGTTGAAAACAATACGGGGGCCAAGGAATGAACAAAGATGGCAAGAAGTATTATGATATCAAGAATTCTTAAGAGGTGGTGAAATTCTCACCACATTCTTGACAAAAAGAGATGGTAATACTTCCGAGGTAAGGAAGATCAACTGCTGGGTAGCAGGGATCTCAAGGTTTACACAAAACACGAACAAGTTGTGTTGAACGGAAGGCAATAAAGTGGTCGATGAGAACAGGAATCATCAAGGGGCAAGGATGGTATTACCCATCATGAATTCAATTGAATTCCTGGAAGAGCTCATAAGGTTGATGATGATCATGACACAATTGTCGAGAGATTTCATGCAGATGTAGTCAACCAGCGACGACATCAAGTCAAAGGAATGATGAAGCAAGAGGTTATTGGAACCACAGTTACGACCCAAACTCGAACTCAAGCTTGTTGTTTAAGGTGAAATGATATGACGATGAGGATCGACGTAAAGTTAGTTCATCGTCGAAGATTGGCGCTCCGAGAATAAGGACTAGGTAGCCCAGTTAGAATCGTCACGACAATGATATAGCCAAACAGGCTAGGAATGGCGTGATCGGGTACAAACTCGTACTTATAGAAGCTTACTGAAGAGTTGTTGAACCGTAAGGCGGACTCGGTTCAGTTATCGGTGTCTTTGAGTGTTCAGTAACACAGAGCCCGCGAAAAATTGGAATCAGTGGGAAGGTAGCACTTGATGAAGAACTCATAAGGAGTTATGCAGTTCCATGATAATCTCGAGATACCATGGGGTAATACTCGACGACAGATCAAAGTAGAGGTTGTACCGGGGTATTGATCCACAGAAGACAAGTGCTTACACTTGCATCGAAAATGGTATTTAAAGGAGAACATGGTCGGAACCACGATTCTAAAAGGCCATACCCCAGATACAAGATGAACTTATATCAAGGGAATAATTAATTTTAAAAGAAGCTTCGATGAGAAGATGTACATCGGGTCCATGGGCAAGAACACAAAGTTCAAGGTCGACTCCCACTTCTCCAATGCATACCCTTTCATTCACTTCTCGCTTTCGATGAAGTTATAGCGTTGAAATTTTTATCTGGCCAAATACCAGAAGAGTACGACTCGTGAAAACTTTCGAGTTCACACATATTAAGGAAGGCATAGGTTCAACCCATCGGGGCATCTTAGAATCATATACCAGAATCTTTAGAAGTAATTAACTCAAGCTCGAAGGCAGAGCATGGTTGAGAAGCAGACGATACAATTTACCAAAGGCATTATGTATCCGAGAAAAGGCTCACAAGTTTATTGACTATGAAGGGCATTGTCAGATAAAATCCAACAAAGGATCTGGTGGTCCACAAAGGATCTGACGTGAGCATCGATACTCAACTAGAGGAAGCAGATTATAGAAACAACTGACTAACTCAATTGTCAAATGCAAAGGAATTATGATTTCCAAATCAAGGGATCAGAAGCAATGCTCTGATTAGGGGTGGATAAGTTGAATAGTCTTAGGGTACAATCAAAGACAATTGGATTGGTCGAGAACCAATTCCAGTTAAAAGGATGGCAGCTCAGCCGGAAAATTAATTTATAAGGATCAATGATGATTGCGTGTATTCGCAAACATATTGAGTCAACGGACTCAAAATGATAATGACAAGGAATGTCATTAAGACTACGAGACTTATGGGATTAACCATAATGCAAGCAAGCAAGAATTTCAAGAGCCAAAGGCTCTAGAGGATTTTCGGAAGATCGAATATTATTTTGAAGATTTTTGCGAAACACATGAACAACTGGGGATAAGCGGATACTCGACAAGTGCGAGAATTATCCATAGGGGTATTCAGGTGACAAGGAATTGCAAGACAGTAGGCACAAGATATTCTCGGATCAATAGAGAGAATTTCGGGGTATCTTGTAATAACAAGATCAACTGGGAATAAAAGTAAGAACGTCAAGTGTATGTATTTATCCATAGGGATATTTCGATGGTAGGGAATTGCAAAAGCAACGGACACAAAGTCTCAAAAGAGTTTTGGCGAGTAACTTTGAAATCTTCTGGTGCAGTCGGCGATCACCTGGACTGAAGGGGCTCTCCGGGAGAAAGTATTTTCGAGAACCTAAAGTCAGATTTTAGTAGAAATCGTTTAACCCGAGTAGAAGAGAGTTCAGAGTCCCAGAGTAAAGGTCGAGGAGTAAAAGATCCTACTACCACCCAATGGCGACGTGGGCCCATGGGCCGCACAGCCATGTTAGTAAAAGTTTTGTAAAGTCTAGACTCGACTTCGGCCAAGGAGTTGGAAGGGGGATTCCTACAGGCAGTCGGCTCTGATACCAACTTGTGACACCCCCGATTTAATCATACACTAATCATGCACGCAAATGTGTACGATCAAGATCAGGGACTCACGGGAAGATATCACAACACAACTCTAAAACATAAATAAGTCATACAAGCATCATAATACAAGCCAGGGGCCTCGAGGGCTCGAATACAAGTGCTCGATCATAGACGAGTCAGCGGAAGCAACAATATCTGAGTACAGACATAAGTTAAACAAGTTTGCCTTAAGAAGGCTAGCACAAACTGGGATACAGATCGAAAGAGGCGCAGGCCTCCTGCCTGGGATCCTCCTAAACTACTCCTGGTCGTCGTCAGCGGGCTGCACGTAGTAGTAGGCACCTCCGGGTAGTAGGGGTCGTCGTCGATGGTGGCGTCTGGCTCCTGGACTCCAGCATCTGGTTGCGACAACCAGAAAGAAAGGAAAGGGGGAAAAAAGGGGGGAGAAAGCAACCGTGAGTACTCATCCAAAGTACTCGCAAGCAAGGAACTACACTACATATGCATGGGTATATGTGTAAGGAGGCCATATCAGTGGACTGAACTGCAGAATGCCAGAATAAAGGGGGATAGCTAATCCTGTCGAAGACTACGCTTCTGGCAGCCTCCGTCTTGCAGCATGTAGAAGAGAGGAGATTGAAGTCCCCCCAGTAGCATCTCCAAGTAGCATCTCCAATAGCATCTCCAAGTAGCAACGCATAGCATAATCCTACCCGGCGATCCTCTCCTCGTCGCCCTGTAGAAAAGCGATCACCGGGTTGTCTGTGGAACTTGGAAGGGTGTGTTTTATTAAGTATCCGGTTCTAGTTGTCATAAGGTCAAGGTGCAACTCCAAGTCGTCCTGTTACCGAAGATCACGGCTATTCGAATAGATTAACTTCCCTGCAGGGGTGCACCACATAACCCAACACGCTCGATCCCATTTGGCCGGACACACTTTCCTGGGTCATGCCCGGCCTCGGAAGATCAACACGTCGCAGCCCCACCTAGGCAAACAGAGAGGCCAGCACGCCGGTCTAAACCTAAGCGCGCAGGGGTCTGGGCCCATCGCCCTGAGCACACCTGCACGTTGCGTGGGCGGCCGAAAGCAGACCTAGCCTAGTGGCGTTCCAGTCCAATTCGGCGCGCGCCGCTCCGTCGCTGACGTCTGAAGTGCTTCGGCTGATACCACGACGTCGGGATACCCATAACTACTCCCACGTAGATGGTTAGTGCGTATAGGCTCGTAGCCGACTCAGATCAAATACCAAGATCTCGTTAAGCGTGTTAAGTATCCGCGAACGCCGAACAGGGCCAGGCCCACCTGTCTCCTAGGTGGTCTCAACCTGCCCTGTCGCTCCGCCACAAAGTAACAGTCGGGGGCCGTCGGGAACTCAGGCCCACCACTACCTGGATGGAGCCACCTGTCCTTTCAGCCCCCTCGTCAGAATCACTTGCGGGTACTCAATGAGCTGACCCGACTTTAGTCACCATCTGTATAGTATGTATGTATGTATAGTATATACCCGTGATCACCTCCCAAGTGATCACGGCCCGATAGTATAGCAAGGCAGACTGACAAGAATGTAGGGCCAATGATGATAAACTAGCATCCTATACTAAGCATTTAGGATTGCAGGTAAGGTATCAACAGATGTAGCGACAATGTCAGGCTATGCATCAGAATAGGATTAACGAAAGCAGTAACATGCTACACTACTCTAATGCAAGCAGTATAGAGGAGAATAGGCGATATCTGGTGATCAAGGGGGGGGCTTGCCTGGTTGCTCTGGCAAGAGAGGGGTCGTCAGTGACGTAGTCGAACTGGTGGCATCAGCGTCGGTCTCGTAGTCTACCGGAGAGAAGAGGGGGAAGAAATAATGAATACAGAGCAAACAAAGCATCACAAAATATAACAAGGCAATACGCGGTGTTCGGTGTGCCCTAACGCGGTAGTAGGTGATACCGGTGAAGGGGGGAAAACATCCGGGAAAGTATTCCCGGTGTTTCGTGTTTTCGGGCAGAGGAGCCGGAGGGGGAAAGTTGCGGGTTCGATAGGTTAGGGGGTGTGGCGGACGAACGGACTGCGTATCCGGAATCGTCTCGTCGTTCTGAGCAACTTTCATGTTGAAAATAATTTAATCCGAGTTACGGATTAAAAGATATGATTTTCTAAAGATTTTATCAATTTCTGGAATTTAATTAATTATTTAATTAATTCGAAAAATGGATTTATGACATCAGCATGATGTCATGCTGACGTCAGCAGTCAACAGAGTTGCCTAAGTCAAACTTACGCGTGGGTCCAGTGGGACCCACCTGTCATACTCAGTTAGGTTAATTAGTGTTTAGTTAAACTAATCACTGTTTAATTAAGCTAACATGTTAATTAGATTAATTAATTAAGGTTAATTAACTTAATTAATTTAATTACTTAATTAATTAATTAAATTTGTTTTTATTTTAATTACTGTTTTATTTATTTTTATATACTTTTTACTTTACTTTTTTTTTACGTTCTGGGGGCGGGCCCCCGTGGTCAGTGGCCCATGGGGCCTTGCGGGCGTTGGGTGCAGGGTGCGGTTGCCACCCGCCAACGGGCGAACCCGGGCGGCCGCCGCAGGCGCGCGCGCCAGCACCGGCGAGGCGGGCTGGGTGCCGGCTGCAGGCGAGAGGGGAGGCGGGCCACGGCAGGGCGTGGCCGGCGGGCACAACAGCGGCCACGGCGCCGGACCGGGAAGGCGCGGGCGAGGCCACGGTGAGCGCGGGAGGGGCGTCCAGGGGCGCGGTCGAGGGGAGCGCGGCGAGCGCGCAACGGGCGGCGCCGGAGCGCGTCGACCGCGGACGGGGAGGCGGTGACCGCGTCGGCCTAGGGGAGAGGGGGCGAAGGGGGGGTGCTCACGGGGGGGGATGTAGGGTTCGTGGCAGCGTGGCGTGAGGAGGAGGACGGAGACGGCGCGCGACGGGGAGGCAGTCCGGCGACGAGGCCCGTTGAGGAGGAGGGCGGCGAGGCGGCGTTCCGGCCGACGGAATCCGGGGGCGACGGGGTCGGGCCTCTCCCCGAGGAGAGTGGGAAGGTGGGGGAAGGGGAGGCGCCCGGCGATGGAGAGGCGGGGCGGGGTCGATGACGGGGAGGCGATCCAGTCGGCGGCGCGGTCGACGCGTGGCGTGGCCGCGGCTTCCGGCGGCGTCGCGCGAGGGCGTGCGGGATCGGGGCGATCCCGATCTAGATCGAGGAGGAGAGGGCGATGGGGTGCGTGGGGGGGAGAGTGGGGATCGGGTGGGGGTTAGGGTTCGGGGAGGTGGCCATGTAGGCCAGAGAGGAGGGCCGGCTGGGCCTGGTGGGCCGGCCGGTGCGGAGGCCAGCTGGGCCGCTCGGCCCAGCGTGGGGGGGGGGGGGTTGCTTTCTCCCTTTTTTTTGCTTTGTTTTCTGTTTTCTTTGCTTTATCTATTTTCTTTTAATTTCTGTTTTATAAAATATAAATACAACTCCTAATTTAATGTTATAATTTATTCTACTGCCCCAAAAGTTTGACACCTAATTAAAATAGTTTGTATTAACTCGGAGAACCCGGACGAATGCAAGTTTTAAAACATGATGATGCAATGCACATGATGACATGATATGACATGCATGACACGCAAGCAAAAGACATGGCAACAACAACGAATAACAGGAAGACACCCGGCACATCGGTCACGGGGCATTACAACACTCCACCACTACGAGAGGATCTTGTCCCGAGATCTAGAATGGCACCGGAGGGAGAAACGGAAGAGAAAGAGAAGAGGTAAAAACTAAGTTGCTCCTTTGACAAACGAGTGAAACCAAAGAACCTTGAGAGATTGAACAAATTGAAAGGAATAATGCAACGAAGAAGACAAAGTTGAAAGCACTCCGGTAGGGAAGAGTAACGAGGAAGAACAACTTCGAGCAACACTTCGGTTGAAAAATTATGCAAGACTTGATAAGATGAAAAGAACTTGAGCAGAGGGCACAACACTCCGGTTAAATGGGTAAGCACGAAAAGAACACCATCCGAGATGATGAGAGAAAAGAGCAACATCACAACGCCTCCGGAAGAAATGAGAGGACGGAATGGAATGAATGGAGGAGAAAACAATATCTTCTACCTCAAATGAGCTTGAAAGCATCTTTAGGAGAAGGGTCGAACGTAGTTGTTGGAAAACCAACAACGAAAAGAGTAAACTTGTAGTGGGCTTATGGAGAACATCTCAAAACTATGAGGTGAAATTCTGCCACTAACGAAACAATAGATTGGCTTGATAACAAGAAGGAGTCGAGAAACTTATTCACCGGAAGGATAAAAGAAGAACTTGGGTCATTTATAAACACCATAAATAGCAACAGTCCTTAGGGAAAGCTTTAGGTGAAAATATAACCCAAGATAACTCCAACGAAGAGTTTGATGGATTTAAAATACCTGATTCTTAACAACATGTGAATCATGAAACATGAACTCAAGTTATCCAGACTGACATAATACCACCTCCAATGATACGGAAGAAAGAATTGCACTCTGGATTGCAAGATGAAGAATGCTTGAGCTCCTCTAAAAAGGATCTCGATGAACACTTCGAGAAGGAAATAAATCCTTGATGAACCATCATGTAGAACCTTCATGAAGAACTCCGTTAAACAAAAGAATGATCAAACGGAAGGAAAGAGAAGTTGAAAACACAAGGTGAATCCTTGTAAAGATTTAGATAGATGTCCATGATAATTAGAGCTTGGTACTCCGAGAAAGAAAGATGAGCACTTGAAACCAAGAATATGTATGATGAACCACTCCGGAATAAGGAATTAATCACTTGGATGAAACAAGAATAAGAATTACATTATGCTTATCCTTCACCAATTAAATTCATGACAATCAACGGATTTGGCACACTACTTATTCTCGTAGAAAGGATTTAGATAGATATAGCGCAAACTTAGGAAGGTCTTCAACGAATCACTGGTAGGATTTGAAAGAACGAAAGAATTGATATGATAACCAAGAAAGAGAGATCTTGAACGAACCACCGTAAGAATTGAAAACGATTGAAGAAAAGATAAAGAGACACCGGGAAGAATTATGAAATGAACGAGGATACTTGAGAGAATTTAGATACAAGTGAACGAAGAGATCCCGAGGTGATTAGAGAAATTTGAAAGATGCAACGGTAAGGTTTAGATAACGAGAGCTAAAAGCTAAGAATGAATAATTCTGAGATGATGGACTCCGAATAATCAAACTAAAAAGGATTCCTGAAATGCTTCGGATGAGTGAAAAGAATTCTGACAATCGAAAACAGTTATGAGAGGATGGCGGCAAGCTAGAACCACGAATCTCTGAGAGAACGGATAAGATATAGAGGTCAAACTCTTCTTCGGTCTTCAAATGTTGAGAATGACAATGAGAAACAGCACCATGAATTGTTGAGGCACTCCGGAATGAAGAATGGAAGGTTGAACCAACGATGAAAAGATTTTGACAGATCTTGGAGAAGACATTTGACTAATGATAAATCATTCTTACGTCAAACTTTGAAATGAATTTGAGACTAACTCCGGGAGAATAAGAAGAGTCAGGTAAGATCCTGGAAAAAGACCTATGGGTTAGGGCCCACTCAAAAGAAACACAGTAGAACGATTTAAAAGAGAGAATGCAACGGTTGAATTAAAAGGCTTGAATGAGACAAACATCCTCAAAATAGGATTAACGGATCTTGAATGACAAGACGATCCTTCTGAGATATCTTCAGCACTCCGGAACAATTGAATAGCGAGAGGTGAATGATTAAGAATTGCACCGGCATGAGAAAACATAGAAATGAGGAAAGGATATGATCAACAAAGCTTGACTTGAATCCACCGGAGAAGAAAAAGAATGAAGAATGACGAACTTGAAGCTCCATTAGAATCTTCCTAAGAATCACCGGATAAGAACATTGACTGAAAAGGAATGGAGAGACTTCACAAGAATATAAAGGATACTTGATTAAAACATCGGATTCCTTGAAGAAAAAGGGTGGGTGGGCGGGAAAAACAAAGGCAACTTGGAGACGGATGAATCAAACACCGTTGAGAAGAACTGATACTTGATCTAGCGGATGTTGAAATGATCGGATCCACTTGAAGAAAAAACACGCCGGTTGAAAAGGATTGGAAAGACAATATCGATGATCAAGAAGGATTAGTATTCACATAGGAATATGAGAACACCACTTAGACAAGGGATGGAATCAACATTCGACTTCGAAGCAACTCGAATACCACAACTCAAAACAAAACAAAGGATTGGCTTGCAGAATAAGCCAGAACAAACATATGATAGAGATTTCGTCCGAAGTTTTCGTGGTGGGGCCTACACGGGCTCGATCGTACATCACCATCATGTACAAGGCAGTGCACATGACATACTAAGCGTCCCCGAGTCGGCATAGCCAAGGACTCTTTAAGACACAACAAGACCACTGTAAAACCAACCGTGGATAGGCGGACCACTAGACGTCGAACCCCAATTTCATATCATACATCTGTCGGAAAGATATCCTAAGAGCTACTTGAATTCCCACTTATAAACTCTCGAAATTTTCTAGTTATGCAACTGCATAATATCTCACCCAAAACTAACAAATCCTACATCCAACTGTATCCATCCTTCAACACATAACCAAGAAACCTTCGGAAATCATTTACCTCAACCTTCGAAAAGCATCCGTTATACAAGTTATGGAAATACTCCCAAACTACCGCCCCAGTACTGGGTGACGTCGAGGTTATCTCACCAACAACTGCATAAAAGAGATTTTCGATGTCGGCGAAACTAATCTTAGGTATTCCAGAACTGCAACGATAAAATTGTGACAACAACACCTCGGAGCTCAACTCCCCGGGACACTACCACAACCCCTAAATGACAGGAGGCACCAAGAACAATGTTCACGTCACAAAACCATTGGAACGATTCCAAGATCCGCGTGATCCTAAAAAAAATTTGTAGTGAAAAATTTGAGAAGAGAAGAGTCAAAACTCTACGCCAGGATGCCTCACCAGAGGGACAAAGGGACTGAGGAGTAAAAAGAAGTCCTAACTCTCCGATATATATAATTCCCAAATGACTCAAAACATTTCTAGACTCAATAACGCCAGCGATTCGATCAAGCAGGGGGCTCCTAAGGTCGGGGAAGGCTCTGATTACCAACTTGTCACGCCCTCGATGCGGCTATATCTCCCACGTGTCGAAGCACGACTTAGAGGCATAACCGCATTGAAAGCAATGTCGCAAGTGAGGTAATCTTCACACAACCCATGTAATACATAAGGGAAAGAGATACATAGTTGGCTTACAATCGCCACTTCACACAATTACATGAATAAAGCATTACATCATCCAGATACAAACAAGGTCCGACTACGAAACCAAAATAAAAGAAGACTACCCCAAAAAGCTACACAGATCCCCGATCAACCCCAACTGGGCTCCGCTACTGATCAACTAGAACGAAATAACACAAAGGACAAGATCTTCATCGAGCTCCTCCTTGAGCTTGGTTGCGTCACCTGCACGGTTCAATGGCACCTGCAAGCTGGTTTTTGAAGTATATGTGAGTCACGGGGACTCAGCAATCTTGCACCCTCGCGTTCAAGACTATTTAAACTTATAGGTAAGGTAAAATGTATGAGGTGGAGCTGCAGCAAGCGACTAGCATATATGGTGGCTAACATATGCAAATGAGAGCGAGAAGAGAAGGCAAAAGCACGGTCGAACAACTATGATCAAGAAGTGATCCTAGAACAACCTACGTCAAGCATTACTCCAACACCGTGTTCACTTCCCGGACCCCGCCGAGAAGAGACCATCACAGTAACACACGCGGTTGATGTATTTTAA